>NW_025053417.1:0-10338 GCF_019279795.1 Protopterus annectens | reverse complement strand
ATTATATAATATAGACCCTAATGAACATGAGGCATGGAAATATTTTTTAAAGGGTAAATTTTGCATGCACCAAAGCTGTTCCTTGGTGCATGTGTAGTTATGTTGAAGTGGGCATTTTCAATGTATTTTCTTCAATGTTTAGAGTGTCATTGGTGGGTGTGTTCACTGTATGATAATACACCCATATTTTTATGTATATGTATATACTGGAAGTATATAGCATTGGAACCAAACTGCATCTTGAAACACTAAGGATCAATAATCATATGCTCATTCACTAGTGTGTGACTAGCAGGTAAACACCAAAGATTACTAGTCATATGGTCTATCACACATGTGTGACTACCAGGTAAACACTAAGGATCGCTAGACATATAGTAATTCACTGGTGTGTGACTATCAGGTAAACACTAAGGATCACTAGTGATATGGTCATTCACTAGTGTGCGACTGCAAGGTAAACACTAAGGATCGCTAGATATATGGTCAATCACTAGTGTGTGACTACCAGGTAAACACTAAGGATTGCTAATCATACGGCCTGGGTTGCCACCCCTCTGTTTTTTTTCCAAACTATTCAGAAATCAAACTGATTCTCCAGTAGTCCAGAAAACACTTTACAAACTCCAGTATTCTGTTTCAAAAAGGAAGCAGACTATCGGAGTTTGTAATTCGGCTGCTTTACTATGCTTTTTTTTACAGAAAAGCATAGTAAATTTCTTCATCTGTTATATTTTCCCATAGTTTTACATAGTAATGTTTTATCATTACATTCTTATACCATACTTCTCTATATTTTTCTATATCATCAATCTTTATTTTCCATAAAAATATTTTTTTTCTTGTTACATTTTATTTATTTATTTATGCACTTTATCTTTTCTCGTTTACTCTTTTGAACCGCACCCCAAAATTTATAATACTTATATTTATACAGTTTTACTACTAACCTCTCATCTTTTTCATTTATCTACTTTAACACTTTGTACAAATTAATGAAGCAGCATATACCACTGGGTCAATTAACCCTAAATCTCCTTCCTCTTAAGTTACAAACAAAACTCTTCTTTTTACTGGGCTTAATCTAGAACCCTGTAAAAATGAAAAAAATATTTGCAATAATTCCCTTTCAAATACTATTAGCAAAATAAGTGCACTTGCTAAGTATGCTTTTTTCCCATCAGTACTGAATTTATCAAACAAACCTTTTTTCTGAATGATAATTTATGTGTTCTTCAGAAAAGACAGGTTTGTTTCATTTCTTCTATTGTTTTTCCTATTGAATTCTACTTATATCTTTATTCCCAAATTTTATGCCTAATATAGGAATTTCATTCATTATAAAATATATATACCCCTATCTTTACTACAAGGTCTGCAAGGCCATGGAATGTATCATCATAAACAAAGATATTGGTAACCTCCAAACTCTGGATCCCACCCAGTTTGGGTTTGTGAAAGGCAGATCATGCCTCCTGAACCTGATCGACTTCTTTGAGGCAGTCACCAAAGCCATGGATGAGGGTAAGGTGGTTCACACAGCCTATCTTGACCTTGCCAAGGCTTTCGACAGTATCCCCCATTCTGGAATTATAGCTAAACTCACTAAACTAGGTATAAATCCCTACATCACAAGATGGGTTGCCAACTGGCTCACTGACAGAACCCACACTGTAAAAGTTGCAGACTCCAAATCTGACCTCAAAGCAGTGACAAGTGGAGTACCACAGGGTTCCGTCCTGGGACATCTCCTGTTTGGTATCTACTTCTCTGAAGTACAGGCTAACACAGAAGGCCTCTGGCTAATGAAGTTTGCAGATCACTGCAAGCTAGGAGCCATAGTCAAGTCCCCAAATGATGTAGACATCTTACAGAAGGGCCTCACTGAGACAGATGCCTGGTGTCAGAGCCATGGCCTCAAGCTCAATGTCAAAAAGTGCAGTGGCATCCCCTTTGGTAAAAACTCTGTACCCATGAACTACAACATAGGTAACAATCTACTTAATACCGAATGCGTGATAAGAGACCTTGGGACCCAGGTGAACAGTAGTCTCTCCTTTGATAGTCACATCGCCACAGTAGTCAGGAAGTCCTTCTACGTGGCACACCTCATCATAAAAGGGTTCTCATCCAGGAAAAAAGAGGTAATTGTTCCCCTCTACTCGTCACTCATTAGACCCATTATAGAGTACAACGCCCCTTTTGGAATGTACCTCACAAGACATCTGCAGCAGCTGGAAAGGTTACAGAAGTACCTCACAAAGAGGATTACTGGCCTCAAACAAATGCCATACACTGACCACCTCAAAATACTCCAGCTTTACTCCATAGCATATCGCCTACTCCAAGGTGATCTCTGCCTAACAAATAAAGCTATGTCAAACCCAGAGCTGTTGGACATGCTACACCTAAAGAAATCCCAATCCCTCTGAGCTACACGCTCTAGGGACCTAAACCTTGTCACCACAATAAACAGGACACGCTGGAGGGATAGATTCCTGTCCCAGAGACTTCCTATACTCTGGAACAAGCTACCCATCTATGTCAAGCAAAGTTCTTCATTAGCACTCTTTAAAAAAAATCTTGATGAGTGGATGGGAAATAGGAAATACACCCCGGGGATCACTTCTGTGTCTCTGCTCGACAGTGGCACAGGAAAATAACTTTCTTGGGTGGCATAAGCCATGGAACCTTGCTGGCTAGGCTTACATAGGCCCTTGGGCCAATAGCCTAGTACCTACCTATGAACCTATGAACCTATGAACATCACATAAACAAAGAAGTTATTTACTCACCATAATGTTCCATGTGAGTTGTTCATCTTGCTTTCATTCTTACAGATGGGTTCTGAGCCAATCCTCGGCTTCAAGTTGGCCTACTACAAAGCTCAAGGTCTTCAGACAGTGTGAGGCCAAGTCCCTATCCCATGATGCACCTAGAATTACCTCAGATCTTATTTGCTGGGTATAATAATAATACCGTGTGCCATTCTATCACTGTTTAGGAGAAAACCCATAGAAAGATTGAGCAACCAGGATAAAACTAGTATCTTGGTCCTCGAAAAACCCTGGAAGGGGTAGGATGGTGGGAAGTAAGAATGAAGGCGAGATGAACAACTCACATGGAACGTTATGGGGAGTACATAACTTCTTTATGTGAAGTTGTTCTATCTCGCCGTTCATTCCTACAGATGGTTAGCATCCCAAGCACCATCTTTCTCAGGTGGCTCATGGGAGTATGTTTTTCAGGACAGTGGAACCAAAGGAGGCCCTGTTTCTGGAGGCCTTGTCAACTTTGTAATGGGTGATAAAAGTATGATTCTTTGACCAAGTAGCTGCTGCACAAATATTGTCTATAGGAAGCTTAGCAGAAAAGGCAGACGATGTAGCCACTGCTCTGGTAGAATGAGCTTTAATTTTGAATTGTAAAGGTAAATTAGCAGCTGAATAAGTAAATGTAATACAATCAGATAACCATCTAGACAGTGTTGTCTTTGCCACTGGCATACCTGTTCTGGAATCTGAAAAGGAAACGAAAAGCTGTTCTGATTTTCTGAACTCTTTTGTTCTATCCAGGTAAAATCTGAGCTGTCTATGAACATCAAGCTTGTGCAGCATATACTGGTAAATCTATGATCTGGTTAAGGTTAGCTTCAGTACAAACTTTGGGTAAAAATGAAGGATTTGTATGGAGGGACACTATGACAGCATGAAAAATCAAATAAGGAGGCCTTATGGAAATGGCCTGTAGCTCTGACACTCTACGAGCAGAAGTGATGGCTACTAAAAAGATAGTCTTCCATGACAAATATTTCAAATCACATGAGGAAACTGGTTTGAAAGGTGGGAGAATAATGCGTGAAAGCATAAAATTTAGATTCCATGGAGTATAAGGGGATTTCACAGGTGGTCTGAAATGAAAGGTCCCTTTGAGAAAGGCTTTGGATAGTTTATGAGACATTATGTTTAGTCCTTCAAAGCCAAGGTGAAAATTAGAGATAGTGGCAAGTTGTACCTGAATTGTTGCTGCTGCTGCTCCTTTATTGAAAAGCAAAGTCAAAAACTCTAATATGGAGGAAATGGAGGCTTGGTAGGGATCAATGTCATTTTGAGAAGCCCATATAAAAAATCTTCTCCATTTGCTAAGGTATAGCATCCTAGTAGAGAACTTATGAGAAGATATCAATATATGGTGCATTTCAATTGAGAGGTTATGGAACCTGGCTATGTTGGGAATTGGAGTAGCCAAGCTGTCAATTTCAGGGACTGAAGAGAGGGATGAAGAGCCCCCAACAAATGCATCAGAAGGTCTGGAACTGGGTCCCAGAATCAAAGGCTCTTCCAACAGATGAAGCTGAAGGAAGGATAACCAAATCTGATGAGAACAATGAGGGGCTATTAGAATGATGGTCCTTCCCAGGGCTTTTGCTTTCTACAAAACTTTGGGTATCAAGGGAATTGGTGGTAATGTATAGAGGAGACCTGGAGGCCAACGTGCATGAGTGTGTTCCCTTGGGGCATCACCCAGAGGGAGAATCAGGGCAAAGTAGCTTCTGCATTTTTTGTTCATGTGGTTGGCAAAAAGGTCGCAGCAAGGCTAGCCCCACCTGCAGAAAATTCTCATCCCTATCTCTTTCTTGAGGGACCACTCATGAGGCAACAAAATTGCCCTGCTCAGTTTGTCTGCTATCACGTTGGATTTCCCCGGGATGTGCATTGCTATCAGAAAGTGCTGGGTGAATGTAGCCCACTGCCATACTCTTAGGGCCTCACGACAAAGGGGATAGGATCTGGTTCCTCCTTGTTTGTTCAAGTACCAGACCACCAACATGTTGTCCATCTGAATCACAATTGTTCCCAGAGGAAGAGAGTCCTGAAAGTACTACAATGCTAAAACTACCTCTCTCATCTCCAGGATATTGATATGCAGATGTGTCTCCTGTTCGGTCCATGTGCCTTGGGCTGTTCTTCCCTGAAAATGCCCCCTACCCTATCAGGGAAGCGACCGTGATCACTGTGGCCGCTGGTGAGGATAGGACAAAAGGACGACCTATCGTTACATTGAAGAGAGGTCAACCACCACTGAGGATCCTTTTTGCATGTGTTTGTGATCATTATGAGACGAGTCATTGGGAGCTCTTGATAAGACCATTGAGTGAATAACAGCCATTGCAGAATCCGCATGTGCATATGACCCAATGGTATCGCTAATATTGCAGCTGCCATCATGCCTAACAATTTTAGCACTTCTGATGCTGAGCCTTGTCTTTGGATATGATGTTGTGGACCTGCTGATGAAGTAGTAAGACTGTTTCTGCTGGAAGTCTCAAAATGGTGGTGGTGGTGCCCAATTCTGCTCCAATAAAAATGAAATGTTGCGATGGTGACAAGGCAGATTTTTCCGAATTTATTGTAATGTCCAGATGATTGCAGAGAGTAAGAGTGGTATTCCTGGCTTGTATTAGCTGATGCCCAGTGGTAGCAGTGAGGAGTCAATCATCTAAGTACAGAAACACCTGGAATCCTGAATGCATCAGGTGAGCTGTGACCACTACCATACATTTGGTGTACACTCTGGGGGGTTGTAGTGAGACCAAAGGGTAGAGCTCAAAACTGGTAATGATTGGCTCCCTGCTGGAAGTGCAGATGATCCCTGGATGGTCTGGCCATTTTTATATGGTAGTACGCATCCTGTAGATCTATTGAGCACATCCAGTTGTCTTTCTCTAAAAAGGGAAGTATCGACTGAAGCGTGACCATCTGGAACTTCTCTTTCTTGACAGATCTGTTTAGTCTGCTGAGGTCCAAAATAGGTCTCTAGTCCCCTGTCTTTTTTGGAATTAGAAAGAATCTTGAGTAAGTTCTGGATCCTGTCTGGTCTGCTGGAACTAGCTGGATGACTCTTTTTCTTAACAACATTTGGACCTCTACTGTTGCTTGTTCCCTGTAACGGGTGGAGCATCCTGAATTTTTGTTGTCAATGGAGGGGGAGTGGCGAATGGAATGAAATATCCCCTGGAAACTATACTTTGTACCCTGTTTTCATTTATTTTGAGCCAGGCATCTGGATACAAAGATAAGCAACCCTCGACTGCCTCCAGAGTAGGACAGTTGGGCCTCCTTTCAGGAGCGCTGGTAGGGCTTCCCAAAGAACTTTTCTCTGTTGTCCTAGTTTTGCGGACCCCCTCTGCCACAAGGGTGTTGTCTTCCGTTATCGTCCCCTGCTCTGCCCCTGGAGGGTGGTTCACCACATGTGTCCAGAAAGGCTCCTTGGGCTTTTCGGAACCACATCTTTCCTCCATTTTGACCCTTGGGGTAGGGTCTGATATGGGTGGAAAAACTGACTCTGACGGCAGACAGTCTTTCCTTCCTGCTCACACCAGGTCAAAGTTTCCTTAACTTTGGGCCCGAAAAGGGACAAGCCATCAAATGGGATGTTGACAAAGGATGACTTAAAGGGCTCCATGAAGGAACACAAGTGCATCCAGGAATGTCTTCTGAGAGCAATCCCTGTACCTGCTGCCCTACTCATTCCATCAGCTGCATATGAAATGAGATGCATAGACAAGTTCACTAAGGAATTGAGGGTAGCAAGCTGGGAAATGACTTTGTCTGAAGTTCCTGCAGCTACTGTACCCTGAAGAGTATCTCCAGGCTCTTTTAGGAGATCTATTTGCAGTCTCGTAAAATGAGTGAGATAGTTCAGTGAACGCAAGGCAAAAGTCGCTGAACTGTATATGCGCTTCCCATATCTATCTATCCATGATCCTAGAATCTCTGTTAGGAGGATGGATAAAGGAAGAAGTTTACAACATCTCATTTTTGGTGGCTGCCGCCACCACCATGGCATCAACTGGCACTCCCTTGGTAAGGAAAGACTTTTCCTGGGAGGCAGAAATAAATTTATTAGGCCTCCCAAGGACAGGCTCCATGGTGTCCGGAGACTCCCACACCCTTCACTAGACTAGCTCCATGAGCTCATTGAAGGGCGGAGACACCCAAGAGGTGGAGGGTTGAGACCAGAAAGCAGTCAGGAGAACCAACTCATCTTCACTAGGGTTGGTGGACTGCCAGCCACCCCTCTGCCTAAGGATTTTTAATATCTCAGCAAATGAGATATCCTCAGAGGGGGACCCTTCTGATTCATCCAAGTTGGTATCAGATGTGAGAGACTTCTGTGGGGAGTCTAGGTGCTTCCTCTTACAGATTCTCTTCCTGGGAACCTCATCAGTGGGAATTTCTGGTGAGGTCTCGGAAGAGCAGGGGGCACCCAATGGGGCTTCCTCAGGCTCAGGGTCTCTACGCTTAGAAAGGATCTGTGAAGCAGAAGTGGACACAGGCACTTTTGGGGAAGAGGTAGTTGGACCTGAAGTTGTAGATGTCTTTGGAGACATCACTCTCCTCATGGCTTCGAAGGCACCCCTGCTCTGATGAGAAGGGACCGCTGGATCCAAAGAAACCATTGATCCCTTTGGCACCAGCATAGGTGGCTCCGAACCAGAAGTAAGAGCCGAACTCATCTGAGCCGAGGCCCTAAGAGGCAAAGTCGGAACTGACATGTCGGTCCGACTATCCTCCCTGGATCCAACAGGAGAGTGTCGGCTCCTAGACTCCTTGATCGGTGCTGAGGAAGTCCGAGGAAATGGAACCGATGGCACTGGAACAGGCATCAGCTACGAAGGCTCAACAATCATCAGATCCAACTCCTCTGGCTCTGAAGGACCAGTATGGCTCAGACGAGGAAAATAAGTCAATGGCAATACAGTTTTAGGCTCCAAAACCACCTGGGTCAGAGCCAACAAAAATTTAGCAAACACCAGTGCCTGTAGCAACTTCTGCACCACACGATGCACATCGAAATCGACAAGGCTGATTGAGGACTGAGATGACTGGATGGATGGAGGCACTGACTGTAGAATAGGTGATTTTAGAACTTCAGACACTGGTTCCAGGACTGGGGACCGGCTCTGAAAAGACAAGATGCTCAGCTCCAAGGGCTGTGGAGCCGACGTCGACTCTTTTTTAGATTTTTTTAACTTCCGAAGAAGCCTTAGAAGACTTTGAAGACTTACTAGATGTACCCTGGTCACTCAAAACTTCCTGAAACAACGGTTTGAGAAGTCCTCTATCTATAAGTTTTCTTTTTCACTCCTGAAGAACTCTAGATGAAAAAGAATGACAAATGGAGCAGCTTTCCTGTAAGTGCAAGGCTCTGAGACGATACACACAATTAACGTGACTGTCACAGACATCTTCTGTCCACATTTTGGACACTTTTTAAATCCTGACTGAAAATGCTTATCCTTGTCATGGTCAGCCATAATCAAGTATACAGTATACAAACAACAACCTACTGTACTTTAAAGAGACTAGCCTCACCCAAACAATTGGCAAAGTTAAACTAGTAAGCTAAATTATCTAAATAAGCCCTAAATAACAAATGGGTTGAATAAGAATGTATTGACTAAACTATTGAAAAACACACACACACTCACTAACTACTTATTTAAAGGCACACCAAAGGGAAAGGTAATATTAAAGGCTTACAGAAAAAAACAAGGCCAAAAAGAGAAGAAATATCTCTACTAAAAAGCTATAAGGCTATCACTATTAAACACAATCAAATACTAAATATTTTTTTAGAAATATTTTTAGAAGTAACAATTTTCCTAGAAATATCAGAAAAGAATTATACTGGCCCGAGCTGTGCAAGGAACCTCCTATCTAGTTCAGTGGCAAACTAGGATCTAGGTGCATCATGGGATAGGGACTTGGCCTCGAGCTGTCTGAAGACCTCGAGCTTTGTATTAGGCTGACTCGGAGGAGAGGATTGGCTCTGAACCCATCTGTAACAATGAATGGCGAAATAGAACAACTTCACATCTTTACTTTTCTCTTGACTCAAAGCCATCTCTATCACTTCTAGACACTCATTTATACAAATTATTACTTCTTATATCCAATTATCCAATTGTACTGTGGTGGTGGTGCTGCGGTAGCGTTGTCGCCTCACAGTAAGACGTTGTCCTGTTCGATTCTCAGCTAGAGCATCTTCTGTGTGGAGACATGCATGAATGGGCGTACCTTCGTTGAAGGTTGTACATCAGGGCCAGCAACTTGGCACGTAAAAATCTACTGCCAATCATTAGCGGACCGGAGTTCTGCTGTGGTGACCCCTAACCGGGAAAAGCAAAAAGACACAACATATCCAATTATCCAATTAAATCACAATTAAAGTCTCCTGTTATTACAATATTTATATTTATCATAGTATTGTCTAAAATCTGTACTGTTAGTACAAGCATACAGTGTTATAATTCTATATACGTGTTCTTTCCATTTTAAATCTACAATGGTTACTTTTCCCATTTTTGCTAAAGTTACATCTAATATTGTTACTGTATTTCTACAGAGTACTGCTATTCCAGAACATCTGTAATTTCCCAAATTCCATATTATCTTTCCTCCCTAAAGTTTCTCTGTTTATAATATTTTTTCATTTGTTAAAAATCTTGTGTCTTCTAATATGATTACATATACATCACCTGTATCACACCATTCCAAAATCCCCATTTGTCCTACCATATTATTAATACTATACACATTTAGAGTAAACTTTATTGTCATTTAGAACTACACACGTGTAGCCTAAATGAAATTTCATGCATCAGCTCAGTTCTTGCAATTACAAAGGAAAGTAAAACAAGATATACAAGTAGAGGAATACACATGACTAACAAATACAATACTACTCCCACATAACTAACAAATACAATACTACTCCCAATACACACAAGAAAAAGCAGAAACATTTACCAATACTCATATATGAAAAGAATACCCTCCCCTGAGTAAAATAAACTACCCTATTTAAAGTAATACAAAATACACTATAGATTGAAATGCCTTTGTCTAAAATTGCACTTGGGTGAGTTAACTAATACTGACTATGGATATAATAAATAAATATTACACTTATCTGGAATATATGTAAGTATATATTACACAAATAAATAAAAAATGTACTTATTATGTGCCCAGACCCCTGGGACTAGTGCCCAAGTTCAGAAGTCTAATCGCTGTAGGGTAGAAACTGTTACTGAATCTTGCAGTCCTGCAGCGGATACTGTGATAATCTCCTGCCTGATGCCAGATGCTTAAACAGTCCATGTGCAGGATGTGTGTTGTCCTGTGTTATTTTGGTGGCCTTTTGGATGCTTCTTGCAGAATAAAGATGTATCAATGCAAGACTGGAACCCGTTTCCTTCTCTGCAACCCTCACCACTCTTTTTAGCACCTTCCTTTCTCCCCCGGAATGCCTTTCTTAGAATAAAGGAGC
>NW_025053416.1:0-10403 GCF_019279795.1 Protopterus annectens | reverse complement strand
TTATTTCCTTATATGCATTGTAAACATATGAATTTTGCAACCCTGATTGTATGTTTTGATATTTGACTGTTTCTCTCTCTGTAATATTATAATTTTGGAAATGTCTGTATTTTGTTTAATATTTAGACTTTTCTCCCGGACCTCCACGCTGAAAAAGGACATTGTATCCAGTCGGATTTTTCCCGGTTAACAAAATGTAAAATAAAATAAAATAAAAAATAAATAAATAAATACAAAATATATATATATATATATATATATATATATATATATATATATATATATATATATATTACCTATTACGGTGTAGAACTGGCATCCCACAGATTCAAAGGGGGAGTGTCAAAATATGCAACATAGCCATCTGACATAATACAGCATGAATACTACAATGAGCCTACAAGAGGCACAAGGGGTTATTACAAACTGTATGGCAGAATCATGTTGTTTTATATAATATTTAGATATTTCAGATACAAAATAATTGTTTTATGCAAGTACCAAAGAAGCTTAGGGATTCTTTTTGTCCTAAAACCTCAGGACATTGCCATTTTACTTTTTGTTTTTGCAGGACACATCTGCCCAAATAGGGACTATCTAGCAAAGAGGGACAGGTGAGAGCCCAAGCTATAAGTAAGTGTATGCAACATCTAAAGAAACTGGGGACATTGCTCCCTCACTATATACTTTATTTTCATGTCTCTGTCTCCACAGGAGATAGCTGACCAAATAAGGACTACAATGCTTTAAGAATAATGGGTCTTAATCCTCCTACCAATTTGCAGTGGTGCTGTTGTCCCACAACACATCTGCTGGGGGTACCCTGAAGCATTTGCTTATTATATAACATTTGTACCACAGGTGTGGAAATTAGATGAGAAAGGCAAAACTTAACCAAGTGACACAGTTTGTCCCTCCAGCTGTTGTGTATATGTTTCATTTTAAAATGCAGCATCTGTAAGGCTGAAGCAATGTAACATCAATGCCAACAATACTCACTACATAAAATTCCCCCATTAGGAACTGGCTTCAACAGTTGGCATCACTGTGATGTGCACACAGATCTGATATTAAAGTAGGATGACCAGTAGTCCACATGTGAATCTGTGGTCTGATTATCATCTACTCACCACATGTGGAAGCAGCACTGCTGTTACCGTTTGAGCATTGACATGGTCTATTGTCTGTAAGAAGATACTGGTTGACCATAACTACAATTATTCAAGATGCCATTTTGGGCTACATCTATTAAGGGCAATGTAATACAACTGCGCAATCATAATGGTATTCAGCATGCAGCTCTAGCAGTCAGGTGTTGAGTGAGCTGAAGTGACATGGGTAGAGTTAGTACACCCTTATTATTATAAGAAGTCAAAAAAATGCAGTTTATACCACAACCCAACAAGAGAAATTTATATATGGGTACTACAAGGAACTGCCTGGAAAGCACTTTGCATACCTGCAAACTGTGAGAGACTCACAGCCACTGTGATAAAATATAAATCAAACCCTCCTCTAATCAGGCTCTATACTAATACATACACATATATACACATACATAGAAAGCATTTCTCTTTTTTGAAATACTTTGATACAATTTTTGAAGGCCAGTACTGTATTTTGTTATTCTTCACAGATTGAGAGGCATGCTGTTGCTAATCAAAATGCAAATGCAGCTTATAAAAACAAACTACTCACAAAATGGTTTGAGCTGACCTCTCAAACAAGTGGGGACAAATTTCAACTGAATCAGGGACAAGTCAAGAAAAACTCAGGGACAATCAGGGACACTTTTAAAATATTAGTGCTATTAACTAATCTGAATTAATACACATTTTCTGAAGTAAAAGACATTTATAACTCTTAATTATTGTCATTATTCATTAAGTGTAATTCACCACCTTTCCTCCAAAAGTCACTAGTTTTAGGAGGGATTAAGAGGGACAGAGTGAAAATTTGAGTCAAAATCAGGGACAGTTGAGAGGTACGTTTGAGTATGATAGAGTATACTCCCACAGTGCTCTTCTAGCATACTGCAAGGTTGTCATCTCAAATAAGACTGCAACAAGTATCCTGAAAACAAAAATCTTATTGTTGGAAACAGTCACATACGCTTTCAACCCAGACATCTTTCTGTAGTGACACCTGGGTTGCTTCTGATATATATGTTTGTGAGTGTGTGTGTGTGTGTGTGTGTGTGTGTGTGTGTGTGTGTGTGTGTGTGTGTGTGTGTGTGTGTGTGTTTGCGCACATGTTTAGTTTTTCTGAGTTGGTGAGGAAAAGGTACACCAATCCTCAGCTGACACTTCTCCTGAGTTTTCACTCAATCTTGGCTTCTGGCAACATTTTTCTTTAGCAACAGAGCAGAAGAACAGATGATAGCAGCTGTCAATTAACAGCCACGATACCCCTCCAGACAAAATAAACACCAATCCATGCTGCAGATGTGACCGTTTATTATGGCACATTAACAAGAAAATTCATTAGCTTTGAACAACCTTTAATTAACAAAACAGTATGCCTTGTCAGCATTTATTATGATACATTAATAAGATATTTCATTAACTCTGAATAACCTTTAATTAACAAAACAACATGACTTATCAGATTCAACCAAAACCATATTATTTGAGAAAACACATAATCATTTAATCATTGGCTGCTCAGTTGCCGGTTAGTGCACTCATCGTCTGTTCTGGCCCAAACTTTGCTGGTGCTGAGTGACTGCCTCCCATCTTCCCTTTTATCTTTAATCCTTGCAAATCCAAACCTTCTGAGCATTCAAAAGAGATACAGGTGGGAAAATCTTAGCAGGCTGTTATAGCCTACAGCCACCACCATGGACTCATGCTGTCCCTACATCTTTCGACTCTCAGGTTTACTCAGCTACTCTTTCCTTGTCACGAATACTACCAGAATGTACCCACAGCCTTCCTTTAAGAAAAGAGATAGTTCCAAATTAAATTCATTTAGATGAATACCATCAGGCAAATAAAAATCTGGATCTGTGAAATTAAGCTCAGCATGCTGAGTTATAGTAAACAATGAAAATTCTGAAGCCTTGGCAATCCTGTGGTTCTACAAAGCTGTCTGGAAATCTTAATGGCAGCAGGCTTTTTGCACTTCCCTGTCAGTGAAATCTAGGAATAATAGCAGACTAAACTACTATTGTGTCCAGGAATGTTTTATGAAAAGATGTCTAAGTCTGTTATTATTTTTGATGACCAATAGCAATTTCTTAGGAATGGCAGTTAAGGATATCACTTTCCCCAGGTGTATGATAAGAATATTAATATCAGTGAGGGGCCTCTATCAACTAAACTTTTGCAAAAAGAGGTAAAAGCTGCATCCAGGAAAGTCCTGGGATCCCTTTCCATTATATGGAGCAATCAGAAGGAAGTAAAACCAAGATTTAGGAGAACTTTTAGTTATTGCTTGAGATCCTGAGTAGGCCACTTTGCACAAGGAAGGAATGGCCAAATATCCAAATTAACTAGAGCATCTGGAAGCAGAAAAAGGAAATTATCTTATATAACTCAAGAAAACCTTAGACTTACACGCCTGCCATTTCAAGAACTCACTGAGTAACCCTCCTGGCTAGGTTAGTTGCCCTGCCAATACATAAAGAATGTGAAGGGAAGTCAAGACCGAAATGCCTATGACTGCTTAAAGGTGAAGTCTAATCACGCTGTTGTTGGTTACCTGCAAAGGATTCTTGGCTTGTGCTAATCTTAAAAATGGGTTGAGAAAAGTCCTGGTTGTTCTTAATAATGCAAGTCCTAATGGACAGGACAAGCCACAAATGGATTGACTCTTGTCTTAGAAAATCATCTGCCTCCTACCCCTTTGATCCAGTCTTAGAAAATAAGATGCATGTGCATAATCAACTTACATCCCCAAGCGCAAGATTATGGACCACCTTATTGAACCTGAAGCGCACCTGCATACATCCATATAAATAAAAAGAGGAAGCCCAAAAAGCACAATGAATGATAATCATTGACAAAGACTGTTAAATTGTAGAAGTAAACCCAATGAAAATGTGAAGACAAAACCATGAAGTAGAAACACAAAAATATCTCTCAATGCAGAAGGCAATACCCGAAAACCAGAGGCAGTACACCAGCAAATCCCTAAAATACAAAAGCGTTTTTATGCAACAGGTGGCGCTTTTACTTGAGTGAAACCCACTGCTTCTTCAGACAACCAAAACAGTACAGCAGTATACATTTAAATACTCAGATACTTCATTCCTTATCCAATAAAAAACAAGCCCTGTACAGGCACATTTAAATAGCTAATTAAAATATCTATCTCAAAGTAAAAACTAGAGTAATGCACGCATGGATATCACTTTAGTTTCTTGGCTTTAAGTGCAGGCACATTTAAATAGCTATTCAAAATATCTATCTTAAAATAAAAACTACAGCAATGCACTCATAAATATCACTTTAGTTTCTTGGCTTTAAGTGTAGGTTTCAGGGGGACACTATCATTGAGCCCATACCCTCTATGTGAGCCCAACTGCAAAATCCCCTGTAGCTCTATATTCTCAGTTTTATTAATAATATCCCCCAACCTTAAGCCAGTTCCCACAACATGCAAAACCTGAAAGACAAAATTGTGATTGCTCACTTCCTGAATCATATGCTTGGCTAAAGCACTGAAATCGAGCCCCTTCCTGGTGCAATAGAGGTGGTCTCTCATTCTCTCCCTCAACCTACGGTTGGTTTTACCAACGTAGAATCTGAAGCAAATAACACAATGCGCTACATAGACTAGATGTTGGGTATTACAATCAGCACTGGCTCATAATTGTCACAACTTACCCATCCCAGGATGCTTAAAAAACCTGGATTCATCTATTTACTGACAGTACATGCAGGTACCACATTTAGTGGTCCCACCCCAAATTCCATCATGTTTATACCTTTCAGGATAGCACAAGCTAGCTAAAGTGATATCCATGAGTGCATTGCTGTCGTTTTTACTTTGAGATAGTTATCTTAATTAGCTATTTAAATGTGCCTGCATAGGGCTTGTTTTTTATTGGATAAGGAATGAAGTATCTGAGTTTTTAAATGTATACTGCTGTGCTGTTTGGTTGTCTGAAGAACAGTGGGTTTCACTGCGAAAGCGCTCACCTTTTAATAAAAGCTTCTGTATTTTAGGTTTGCAGGTGCACTGCGTCTGGTTTTAAATGCTGCCTTCTGCACTGGGATTTTTTGTGTGTTTGTACTTCGTGGTTTTGCTCACAATTTTTTTGAGTTTTCTTACAGTTTTGTTGCATCATGAGTATGGCAGAAGGCAATGGTTTATCTACCACCTATGCTGAGAAGAATATTGGTGGAGGACTGCTAAATAGTCATCTGACTAGCTGCTTGATGGGACAATCAAATCCATTGTTGGATGGGAAACCTATTGATGCTGGTATTGACTGTGTTTCAAGTAAACAAGCAGATATTAAGTTACATGACCTGAGGAAATGAAGCCTGCAAGAATGGTTATATAAGTTCAAATGCTTTCAGAAGTGCTAAAGAGATATCATTTTAGAGCTTGTCTTAGCCTTGCCATGCTTCCGAGGGGCTTAAGGGTGTTAAATATGCCCACTTATGGTAACACCTACCCTGCCTTGTTAGCTCAATGACAGAAAATTAATTTAGACACTAGCAAGGTGTACTTAAGATTGTTAACTGACTTTTTCTTACCACTAAAAGAAGAACTCAGTGAGCGTATTCAACAGCAGCAAAATGAATTGTTAATTGCTGCAGGTGAAGAATACACTGACCTTTTTCTCAATGAATTAATTGATAAAGTGTCCTCCTATGAAAAGAGGCTTCTTACTCAGAAAAAGAAAACAACTGGCCAGGGATCTACCTGATATTAAGAATTCACAGGTCTTTACTTGGCCCCAAGCTTGGGAGAGTTCTGGGCAATGTAATTTGAACCTTTTAAGGGTGTCCCGTTACATTGCTTAAGGAGAGTGTTGAATGAGGGATTTGAGAAGTTTATTTGCTACGGATGTGCTTTTATATTATATTGTTGATGTGAATTCTTTTCCTGAGAAGAAAGGTTGGTAAATGATCACTTAGGGTGTCTGGAAGGCATCCTGCTAGGTGATCAAGGTTGGTTTTATTTATTAGTATCCAATCTAATATTGATTGTTTTTTGGCGTGTTTGTCAATACAAACGGAAGAGTTAATGGTTTGGGTGAAGATTAGAGGTTGATGAAATTGGAGGGGGTTTTCAGAGGAACAGGATAGCCAGTCTAGGTTGAAATGACCAGGTAGGTACGTGTTCCTCATGACCCCAGCAACCTCTCAGGCAACGCCCCCATACACAAAATATAACAGCTGTGACCTATTAATTATGAATTTATTGCTGGGGTCATGAATGTTGTAGTTATTCATTATGCTTCTTCGGTTGAAATTCATAATTAATAGGTCTGGCTATGTTCCCCACTCTTATTAATATAAACTTTATTACCCTGAGAGGTTACTGGGAAGATCAATGGTATTAGAAAATACTTGATTCAGCCCTAAGGGGATCTCTTCTGTGTCCCTGCTAAACCCAGAGGCACAGTAAACTAATCTTAAAAGGATTTGCCTTCTGTGACCTACTTTACAGAGGCACAGTAAGCTAATCTAATAGGGAGGCGGAAGCCAAATACACTCTGGCTAGGCTTATAGATGCCCTAGGACAGATAGCCTAGTATCTACCTATGAACCTATGAACCTAAATCACCTAAGATTATTGTTTCCTGGGTAAAATTCCAAAATGCCCAGCAGAGAAGTTCTCTATGCTGGATAAGTTGTTGCCAGGGGGCAGGTAGATGGCAATTATGGTTATAGTTTTGTGGGGATTGATTTATAGGCATGTGGTTATTAATTTGGAGTTCAGTAGGTCTGGTGGAGTGCAGTTGAGATGGTCTAGCTTAAGGGAGTCTTTAGACATGACAGCAATGCCACCACCTCGCTTTTTTAATCTATCAGGTGTGATTATGTTGCAACCTTTGGGTAAGATTTCTTCATCTTTAATATGGGGTTTAGCCATGTCTCAGTTATGATAGCAATACCAGGTGAATAAAGGGCAAGAGCAGCATAGGATTCCTGTAGTTATTCATTATGCTTCTTCCGTTGAAATTCATAATTAATAGGTCACAGCTGTTATATTTTGTGTATGGGGGAGTTGCCTGAGAGGTTGTTGGGGTCATGAGTGCTAGTGTTAGTGGGGGAGGGGGAAATGAATGAATTTGGAGGATTTGGCCCTGAGTTTGGATGAATAACTCCATGTAGTTAAATCTGTGATAGAGAGTGGGCAGGATTCAGGAAGGCTTACACGGAGTTCAAGAGTAGTGTAAGCCTCCGTGTAAGCCTCCCGATTTAGGAACAGCCCAAATCTCCGATGTAAGAGACCCAGCTAACTGCGTCCTCTTACATGGACTGGGAAGTTGGAAATGCTCAATACACCTCATTTGCAGCTGAAATATATGCAAATATGAGGTATTTCAGAGAATGATCCAAAAGCCTAAACCAGAGTCCAGGATGTAATGGGCCGTGTTAGCTGCTGAAATGTACTCAGCTGACAACTTTGGAGTACATTTCACGCTAAAATTGACCCAACAGAGCTATGTCAGCTCCAAATAAAGAGGTGCATTATGGTTCATTTAGCATTTTCCAATGGCCAGATAATGTGGCCATTGGCATGTAAAAAGTGTTGCAAAAATATAAAAAATAACTTTTTTTTTTACATTGGGATTTTTAATGTGTAACTTTACACGAGGTACTACTTACCAGCATAAGCGAGTGCTTCTTAAAACTAAAACCGAAGCTTATAAGTCTACATGCATTGTGTGGTTTAATGTATTACATGGAATGACAATGCAGGGACTAGCAGACCAAAAAACAATATGGCCTCCGTGCTTAGTGGTTGTCAAGGGAAGCTCCGTTGTAAGACATGTAACTAAGCATTACTAAACAAATCCCTATGTAAATAGGGGTTACAATACTGAATCACACTGCCACATAGGTAATGAGCACTTTCTGGAAGTAGTGTAAGAGTTATAGAAGGGGAGGAATAGAGTAAAGAGGTAGGTGACATCCGCGGGGGATGATAGAAATAAGTGTAATCACATTGGAGGGCGAGGGTGTAACGTGACAGATGACAGACAGACATCAGGAGAGAGGTGTGTCCCAACAGAACAGTGAGGAAAGTCAAGAAATAGAGGGTGCACACTATCCCTACACTCAAACTTTCTTGATATCACGTGCATGCGATCGGCGTGTGTGCATGTGTAAGGCAGGTTCAACGTAATGTGGGAGCATTTTGCAAACCGTTTACAACGGTTTGCATGAAACAGAATACTGCGATGTGTGAGGAAGGCTGACATGTCTTGTGGCCCAGCGTTTAACATGAATCAGCCAAGTTCACACGTGTAAGGATGTGTCTTGTAGCGTTCTTAAGTAACTGTGGTGCTTAAGCTGGTGTGCACATTGCTCCCCCTGAGGAAACTACAGAGGAAAAAGGAAACAACCAGAATAAGGAAAGCTGCCAGAGGATACTGCTGGAGTTAATTGGTGATAACAATTGGGAAGCAGAACTTAATTACACGGAGCAGACTAAAGCCCCAACCCAGCACTTAAAACACTGCAAACAGCAGGTGCAGGCTATTTCTCACAAGAGATACTGCAAGAAAGGGAGTAAGCTATCCCACAATTGAAAACTGACAAAAGCTGAACTCAAGAGCAAGAAATGCTAGAAGGGGGGCTGCCATAGCTGTTATAATCAAGGCATAAAACAGGATTGCTTTGAGGGGTGACAATGCAGATGCTGACAGACAACCCAGAGTGAGGAGAAGAAGAAGAGTTATACAGGCCCAGGGTCACACCTACCATGGGTTACATGAGCTGGAGATAGTAGAGGCACTACAGGTGGACAGAGACCTTCTGCAGCAAATTGTTGTTGAGCTGTGCGAGGCCACGTCTCACACACAGAACCAACAGAGGGAACCCATCCCAGTGGAAACCAAGGTATGTGTTGGCCTAAAGAATACTAGCAACAGGTACCTTCCAGAGAGACCAACTGGTGATATGATGGGGATATCACAGGCATCAGCCTCCAGGTACTGCACCCAGTTCCTGGATGCCATGTCCAGCACATGTCGGTGATGTATGTATATTTCCCCAATGACCGTGAGGAAGTGGCCAGCATAATATCCGTCTCTTCCAGCAAATAGCCCGGGGATACCCACAGGGTGCCTGGGTGCAATAGACTGCCACGCACATACGCACATCAAAGCACCAGCGGTAGACGCGGGTAGAGCCTACATATTATGCTGCGAAGGGCTTCCTCCATCAACTGCTTAGGAGTCCGTAATGTGTGATGCCCAGGGCACTAATAATGAGCGTCATGTGCTGGCTGCCCTGGGAGCTACCACGATTCCACACATCTGGCATCTGATGCAGCTGTACCAATCATTTGCCAGTGGGGACTTCCCACATGGACACCTAGTGGGGGATGCAGGTTATGCACTGGAGCCATGGCTGTTGAAGCACCCATCAGAAATGCACACACGCAGAACAGGGCACGCCATGTAATGAGGCCTGCAGCACAAACTGCGGCCAATGCATCATAGAGCATGTGTTTGGGCTGCAACTCCAAAGAATCATGGTTCACGGTTGTCTGGACACACTCTGGTGGAGACCTTGCAGTACACACCAACTACATGTACCCAAAATGATCATGATATGTGCTATGCTACATAATATGATCCTGTCTCACAGGCTTTACAACTGCAGCTACCTTGGGACCAGCATAGGGCTGGGCCGAACATACCCACCATTGCCAAGGCCACCACAGGCAGAGGGTGACTTCGGAGGAGGAACAAACCTGACCTTGCCCCAGTAGGCAGAAGGAGGCATGCCCGGTATGCACAAGCCTTGGCAAAGAGGAGCAACACTTATAGCACACATAGGTCAGTAGGAACACTGGGACTGATACCCACGCTCTGACTCACTCATACTTATAGTAACAGGGATGCCTAACATGATTTACAACCTGCTTCCAAATGTTTACAGGGGTGTAGTATGTGCATCCGACAGGAGCAGCCCTGCAGCTTTCACCTGAAACATGAATGCACCATGTTTAAGTAATGTAACACCATGTACCATATGCACACCTGAGGGACCTGACTAACATCCCACCCTCACCAATCATAAACCACCAAAAACACAAACCCCACCTTCATAGGCCACCACAAGGGATAGGAACCTATAGATGTAATGCTACCCAATGCCAGAAGTATAAACAGCAAGATGCATACAGTGTAGCAGCACCTGGTAGCAGAGAATGTAGAGTATCAGTGCTTGTAATAGAAAACTGGGTCAAAGCCCACATCAACACCC
>NW_025053415.1:0-8682 GCF_019279795.1 Protopterus annectens | reverse complement strand
AATACCAAGGATGGGGAAAACCCAAAACACTCAAGAGCAATGCTCCCGCCAGATATCTAAACCTACAGATGCACCCAAACATTTTGGCATGGAAAACATCGAATCTGTGCAGTTACAGATGCTTGGTTCAGGGCTACTGAGAGCACACACACTACTTTAACCCGGATGATATCTTTGAAACAGTCACCATTGAGGAAGGTGGTTCACACATCCTACCTGGACCTTGAAAAGCCTTCAAAACTACCCCACTTGGGCATTCTAGAAGGTCACCAGCTTACATATAAGGCCCTATGTCACTAGATGGATTGCACAGTGGCTCAAGGACAGATACCACATGGTTAGCATTGCTGAGCCATGCCAGACCCCATTGTGTCCACAAGGCTCAGTCCTGGGACCCTCTTTTTTGGTATATATTTTATTGGAGGTACAGGCCAAGGACCTTTCTGTCCAAATTGCAGATGACTGCAAACACCACCATAACTTCAGCTGACACAACATCTTCCAAAGGCATCATAGCACAGACAACTTGTGCCAGACCCTGGCTTCTGCTGAACAGTGTTTAGAAGGAGAATTGCATCCTGTAGTCTGTTCACATAGTTGCCAAAAGGACATTGTCCTCACACACACAACCCCCTCAACCAAAACACAACCCTTTCCATTCAGGATTCAAACCCCTACCCAACTATGTTATGACACTTAAAACGACATTAGCAGAGCACACTATTTGCATTACTGGGAGTTTTCTTCTCCTGCTTACTTATAGGGTGCTGACATCATCAGTGTTTAGAAAGGGAATGTGCATCCTGTAGTCTGTTCCCCATTTGCCAAAAGGGGCATTTCACACACACAACCCCCCAGACAAACACACACTTGCCATTCACAGGATTCAAACCTCTACCTAATTTTGTTATGACACTTAAGACGGCATTAGCAGAGCGCTATTCGATTATGGGAGGTTTTTTCTCCTGCTGTACTTATAGGGTGCTGACATCATCGTGTTTAGAAAGGGAATGTGCATCCTGTAGGTGTTGTCCTATTTGCAAAAGGGAATTTCCCCCACACACACAACCCCCAGACACACACACTTGCCATTCACAGGATTCAAACCCCTACCTAACTATGTATGACACTTAAGATGAGCATTAGCAGAGCCTATTCACATTATTTGGGGGGTTTTTTCTCCTGCTTAAATGATGGGGTGCTGACATCAGGGGTGTTTAGAAAGGGAATGTGCATCCTGTGGGGTGTTGTCCTATTTTTTTCCCACCACAACCCCCTCAGACAAACACACACACTTGCCATTCACAGGATTCAAACCCCTACCTACTATGTTATGACAAAGATGGAGTTTAGAAACCTATTCACATTACTGGGAGGTTTTTTTCCTGCTGTTTATGGGGTGCTGACATCATCGGTGTTTAGAAAGGGAAGGGCATCCTGTGGGTGTTGTCCTATTTCCAAAAAGGACATTTCCCCACACACAGACCCCCTCAGACAAACACACACACTTGCCATTCACAGAATTAAAACCCCCTACCTAACTATGTTATGACACTTAAGACGGATCATTAGCAGAGCGCTATTCGCATTATTGCGAGGCTTATTATCTCCTGCTGTACTTATTGGGTGCTGACATGATCGGTGTTTAGAAAGGGGAAGTGCATCCTGTAGGGTGTTTTCCTAGTTCCCAAAAAGGGCATTTCTCTCACAGACTTACACACACCCCAAACTCACACACACACACACACACACACACACACACACACCCCCTGAGCATTTAAAACCCCCTACCTAACTATGTTATGACACTTGAGACGGACGCATTAGCAGAGCACGCTATTCGGATTACTGTGACGTTCCTTTTCTCCTGCTGTACTTATAGGGTGCTGACATCATCTGTGTTTAGAAAGGGAATGTGCATCCTGGGGGGAGGCAGACACCAAGCACACTCTGGCTAAGCTGTGATTCCCTACGGCAAACAGCCTAGTGTTGACCTCTACAGCCATATGTTTCATTGTCAAATGCACATTATTTGTTGCTGATAGACTGTTTGCACATCTTTATTGCCACAGCATTCCCTGTTTGTAGGAACAACTTGTGAATCTGTGGAAGATGTTTGCATATGGGAGGGATCCACTATATCACTATGTCTCTGTGGTCATTTACTGTGTGCACTGGGCAGACTGCTATAATGTTGTTGGTTCCTGGAATAAAAATAACAATACCAGTATGTGTGTCCAACTGCTAACCCGAGATTTGGCCTAAGTGTGTGAGCATGCCCAGTTCAGCCTTCCCATGGCATGTTGTCAAAGTGTGTGAGCATGCCCAGTGTGAGCATTCCATATGTTGGACTCTGCAGCCCACCACATTTGTGGATGAGTGTGAACTTCAACAACTATCACCCTTTTTGGTTGTGTGTTGTGTGTCATGTTGTGTAGTTACTGGTACAACTGCTTTGTGTGTGAACACAACAGGGTTATACTGTGCCTGCAGTGTTTGCATGGGATACTTTGCATACAGTTGTCAACATCCTTTCACACTGACCTAACACTGTAGTACTGTATAGTGTACTGGTAGTACTTTGACTGTGGTGGGCAGTATCCTGGGCTTTACTGCTATCACTGCTTTACATTTCGATAGTGGCACAACAGCCTGGTTAGGGCCAGTTGTGTACATCTGACCATGTTGCATTCTGTTCAGATATGAACTACTTAAACCAGGCTTGTCCAACATTGTAGTGTATTCCACAACATAGGTGTACATTTGCAAACACTAGCGATGTGCCCTAGTCCATGTGTAATGCTAGTTGGAGAGTATGTTTGTCCTTCAACACACATTGTAAGTGGGTTTGCCATGACATATGTCATGGTTAGTATACTGTGCCTGTGTCTACCTGTGACATGACAGGGGTACCCAGGAAAAATTTTACCATCTCCCATCCACTCATCAGGATTCCTATTGAGGAAGATTGAAAAGTGACTCTATGGGTAGCCTGTGCTGGGGTGGCTTCTGTGTTATGGACATTTGTACAGCTTGTCCTATGTATCAGTGCTGGGGTTCAGGTCTCTCATGTGCATAGCTCACTGCCCTTCAGATTGTACAAGGTGCAGCATGTTTATTGATGCCAGCAACACAGGCAACACATGGCATCTGTGCAAGCTCTTTGATACTCCTGATGAGGTACTGTTGGGGGCTTTACAGTTGATGGTGGTGTCTGCTGAGGTAAACCCACAGGGGGTATTGTAGTCAATTGTACCCCTGATGAAAGGGTGACTGCAGAGCCACAATCCTCCCCATCTAATCTGACAGCCTTCATGATTGGTGGGTATATGGTATGTTTCTGTAAACACTACAGCACATGTTTGTCCATGCAGGATATCTATCACCTTTGTCCCCCGGTCTCTCATTACATGTTAGTACATAATGGGTTAACACCTGTGTGGTAATTGGTGGGCACTTACTGTATATCCATGGGGTTGACTATCACGTTTTTGCATTAGCTTGCTGACATGGCTATGGCACCAGTTGTCTGTTTTATGTGGCCCTTTTTTGGGATGCTTGTGTCAGCTGGTGGATCATATGGTGAGCAGTTTGTAGTCCTCTGCAAACATGTTCACACAGTCCTTCCATGTTTGCCTGTACCTATGGGACTATATACCCGACGAGGGAGATCCCAGGACAAAGCCTTGTGGGATGCCAGTTATATCTTTTTTGTAGTCTGACATGGCTGCAGCATGTCTGACCATGTCTGTTCTGTCCTTGGTCTGGTTTGCAACCCTCTACTGACATGTGGGTTTATATTTAAGCTGGTGAGCCTATCTATAATGAACACGTAGGGTATTGTATAGAAGCCTTTGCAAGGTCCAGATACACTGTGTGGAGCACATTGCCCTCATCAATGACCTTAAGGGCTGTTTCAATGAGTCAAACAGGGTTAGGGCAGGATCTGCACAAGGCCACACTGGGTTGGTCCGTGTCAGTAGGTCCCCAATATCTTTATGTCTGTGGTATATGCTGATCCTTTCCATAGCTGTGCAAACCAAGCTTTCAGGATTCTGGGGTAGTAGTTTCAGTATCCATTCAGGCAACACCTTTGTTGAGAAGACCACTGTTGTTGTACACTGCTCTTTGGGTACATATTCTGTGGTAAGGCTGACATTGAGCAGTAGTGTGGTTTGGCATTCCATTCATCTTGGAGTCCATGTTGCACTAAGCCCAGGACAACATCCCATACCATTGCTGCTGTGTGTTTTGCTTTGTAGATGTTGGCTGTTACCTCAGCATCTGCAATGTCAGGGGGCCAGCAGTCTGCTGGGATAGATATTCTGCATTCGGGGTTTGCACTGCACCTGTCAGGATGTATGTTGGCAATATGTGTGTGTTTGGGGATTTGTGTGATTCAGGGCATATCTGTGAATTCCCAACATGGTTCCTACCATCAGTTGTGAAAGCCTTGAGTGTGTGTGGCTTTTGACACCCCTTGCTATGTGCATATTATGGCCATTTATGTTCTGCTTTGCTGTGCCTCTGTCTGGACATGACACAGTGAAGACCCCCAGTGTAACTCTACAATCATCCATCCACTTGGCAAGATTACTGTTGAAGAGTGTCAGTGAGGGGCTCCGCCTTACTTGGAATGGGATTCTGGTCCAGGGTGTGGGGAGACTCTGGATTATGTATCTGTCCCACCAGCACATCCTATTTCATTATTTGTTGAGGTTGACATCTCTCCCTCTCACAGCTCCGATGGATTTGTGTTTTCTGGGGTGGAGCATGTCCATTACTCCTGTGTTGGGCATGGCCTCCTACAACAGGCATGCAATGCCTCTGTGTAGGCATTATGTGACTGGATTCAGCTGGGGTGTCTACAGCCAGGCAGCATATGACATATATTTGTGACCCTTTATCCTCTTGGTGAGGTACCTTTGAGGTCTTTCTAACTGCTGCAGGTGTCAGGTAAGGTACATCCCATATGAGGCATTGTACTGGATTATGGGTGTGATTGGAGAAAGTATAGGGGCAAAATGACCTCTGTTGATAGATGTAAATCCTTTCCTGATACGGTGTCAAATGTAGACAGTCTTCCTCACATTGGCAATGTGGGTGTCACATAACAGGTTACTGTCCACTTGTGTCCCTAGGTCCCTGGTTACTCTTTCCATACATAATGGTTTACACCTATGTGGTAAATTTTTGGTACCTTGTTTGTTTTTTGGTGGGACATTCATACTGTCCATTGTCTTCAGGATGGCTTGGGTTTGGGGTGAGAGTGCGAGCATGCTACAGACTGCAACAGTCTTGCCTACAGTTAATTGCACATGTGTGAACTCCAATGCCTTGTGCATTGTCAGTTACCTGGACGTATGGGTGTCTGTGCTGATGGATACTCACCCTCCTTTTATGTTTTGTTCCAGGTTTGGGGCCATGACACATGATGGTATAACCTGGTAGTGCTGGTGTGCTGTCAGGCTTGCAGCAGGTTTCTGTCACTGCACAGACATCGATGTTCTCCATACTGGGGAGGGCCTCAGGAGCATGCAAATTGGGGTGTACACATCTGGCATTGGTCAGCATTTCCTTATGTTTCTTCCCACTTATGTTTTCTAGGGTGTGGGTCAGTCTTTTCAGCCTTGCCTACAAAAGGCTCTATGGAGGTGGCAAAGGCCTTATCCAATATTCAGACGCCCAGGGTAACAGGTGCAGGCCATCCCTGGACAGCGCGTGGCTTGTCAAGCGTGACATCCCCAGCAGACAGACATTGGATCCCCTTGGAATAACACCAGTAAGTGTGCCACTTGCTATGACTGATCATTCCGTGTTTGTACTGTGGCATTACTCTTGGTAAGGGTAGGATGCTGACGGTGAGTGTCATACCGCATGGACTACATAATCAGATAGCTCATCTATGTCTCTTTTCATGTAGTCTAGGGGGTACATCTCCGGTCATTCACACCAGCATGGACTATGACTGCATCATATTTCTACTTGCTTTGGAGTGACCTACATACTTCTGTTATGTGGCATATTGTGGCAGCCTAGGCAGCTTACTGTACCCTTTCCCTTGTTCAGTCTGGTGTGGGACAGCAGTGTGTCTGACTATGGAGTCACCTATTACAACTGTATCAGGCATGTTGTTTCTACGTCTGTCCTGTGACTGTTTGGCACACCAGCTTTGTGTGCTATGTGTTGCATGTGCTATGTTTGGAGGCTGTTTGATTGGGTGTCTGCTTTAGAGGCCTCTGTTGGTGTGCTGTGTTTGTAATTTGTGCCTCCGGGAATGTTTGTCTGTGTTTATGTGTTTGGTTTGCAGTTGTGATAGGTCTATGTGGGACTGTGTTTGTGGTGTGTGTGGTTACCTTCTCCTACTGACTTGTTTTGTGAGTACTGCGTTGAGGGAGCTCAGCCTCCAGCTTGGATGGATGGTTGCATTTCTCACATATTTTTGTACTTCTTGGGTGGGGTTGGGGGTTGTCTGTGTACTTGGGGCAGGTGTGACATTGCCTCAGGATTCACAGATTCCACTTGTTGTGGCTGGCCTTAGTGGATTGCATGTGTGGACAGATGTTAATGCCATACTACTGATCAGTGATTACTTCATTGTTCATGTTTGCTCTATCATGTAGTAGCTTCCTCATTCTCTTGCATGTTTTGGTTATGGCTGGTGTCCACCATGCCAGGTTTAGGCACTGTGTCTTGTTTTAATTTAGGACTGCATAATCCAAGCATTACTGGCAGTGTTCATGGAATGGCTGTATTACAGGTTCTGAGGTGTGGCCCATATTTTGCACCTGCACGGGACCTTTCATGGATTCCACATCAGTTTGGAGGGGTGCAGATATTGCTTAACACATGTTTTCCACTGTGGTTTCCCGGCCAGGGACTGTGGTCAGGATTTGTATATCCAGTGTGATTACTCTATGGTCTGGTTTTACCAGTGAGGAATACACTTCTCAACTTGACATCCAGTACCCATGTTGCTGATTATCACATCCAGTATGCTTACCACTCTTGTGGGGGTGGTACTTTGTTCCTGTGCCTTTTGGTTTGTGGATTCTATGAACCTTCGTCCGACACTGTTGGAGCTAGTATAATGCTCCCAGTCTATGTCTGGGTATTTGCGGTCACCCAATATAATGTGGGTTGGAGGACTTGATATATTCATGTATTCCAGCATAGGCCGGATGCAGTTCCTGGTGTTGGGACAGTAGTCTGTAGCAGGCTATGAACTGGGGGGCAGTTTTAGCCACTGTTACTTGAGCATGGCTAGTCCATGCTGCTTTTTGTTGTGGTACCACATGGGGTGTGGTTATCCTTGACAATTCATGCTAGTCACCCTCCTTTGTAGCTTGTTCCAAGTTTGAGGCTGTACAGCACAGTATGAGGTGTAACCTGGTAGTGTTAGGGTGCTGTTGTGTGCCTTGCCTCAGTTGTCTGTTACAGCACAGTTATCAACATTCTCCATACTGGGTGAGTTTAGACTGCATGCATCTTGCTGTTTCGACTTATCCCTTATCCTATTCTTATCCCTTCTGGTACCTATGGAGATAGGTTTGTGTTTTGAGCCTTACCTATTCAGGGCACACTGTGGGTGACAACAGCCTTTGCCAGTATCCATACGGCCTGCACTGAAAGGTGCACGCCAGTCCTAGCAGGTGGTGCATCATGTCATGCTCAGCATGTCATCCCAAACTGGCACACATTGGGTCCCCTTTGAATAACTGCGATACTTCAGTCAATTGTTGCACTTGATCATCTCGTTGTCATGTTGTGGCATGATGCTTGGTGAGGGTAGGATGTTAGTCAGGGTCCTCAGGTGTGCATATAGTACTTGGTGTTACATTACTTGACACATAGCATTCATGCCTCAGGTGGTGCAGCAGGGCTGCCTCTGTCGGATGTGCATATTACACTTCCCTGTACATGTTTGAGAGCAGGTTGTGTCACGTTAGGCATCCCTGTTACTATATGAAGATAGATAAACTGCAAGGAACCACCATGAAAATAGAAAAGTTTTATTGTAGAACGAGCGCTTTCACGCACACACAGGTGCGCTTCATCAGGTTACAATTAAACAAAGAAACCTCACTACTTATATACAAAAGACAAATACCAATTACATAATTATCAAACTAGTAATTGAATAATTAAAACAATAGTCATTCTCCAATTTGAAGAACAAATTAATGGTATTCAGTGTGGCCCATATTGAAGCACATATACTTAGTTGCCAAAATGCGCTCCAAAACATTCATCAGCAGAATTTATTAACTATCATTTATAAAAACATATGATATGTACATCTCAAAAGCTAAATACTCTAAAAAAGGTCATTAGTCTATTCATCATTTATAAGTCCATAGGACAGAAATACATCATGTCGTAGCTCACCTTTAGCCAAGAATAGTACCCGCTAAATCAATTCAACATATGCAAGTATAATGTTAAAGGGTTTCAGTATAACAATATAACCCATTTGCCTTTTAATATAACCTGCTTGCCTTTTATTAATATTAAATAATACTTGGCCAAAAATTAGCCAAGGATTAAATTAGTCAGGTATAAAATCGTTATCGCTTAACGAGAAATATAGACCATATTGACATGGCTAAAACGTTCATTGTGTGAACAGTTTTCATTAAATCTAGTTTTTAAAAGTATACAACGCATTTCGTTATCCATAAG
>NW_025053414.1:0-10370 GCF_019279795.1 Protopterus annectens | reverse complement strand
AAAAAAAAATTATTTTACATTTAAGCACTGGAGGTATTGTGTCTTATTAAGGATAAGTTCTGTAGTGACTCTCTTGATGTTTTTTAAAATAAAATGAAACAGGCAAGCTGTTTCCTTAACATCCCATAATTATTTACATTTAAGCACTGTAGGTATCATGACTCATTAAGGATAAGTTCCGTGAAGACTCTCTCCATGTATAATGACATACAATTAAAAAGGCAAGCTGTTTCCTTAACATCCCATAATTATTTACATTAAGCACTGTAGGTATCATGTCTCATTAAGGATAAGTTCCATTGTGACTCTCTCTATGTTTAATGACATAAAATTAAAAAGGCAAGCTCTTTCCTTAACATCCCATATTTTTTTACATTTAAGCACTGTATGTATTGTGTCTCATTAAGGATAAGTTCTGTAGTGACTCTCTCCATGTTTTGTAAAATAAAATTAAAAAGGCAAGCTGTTTCCTTAACATCCCATAATTATTTACATTAAAGCAATGTAGGTATCATGTCTCATTAAGGATAAGTTCCCTACTGACTCTCACCATGTTTAATGACAAAATTAAAAAGGCAAGCTGTTTTCTTAACATCCTATAATTATTTACATTTAAGCACTGTAGGTAACATGTCTCATTAAAGGTAAGTTCCATAGTGACTCTCTCTATGTTTAATGACATAAGATTAAAAAAGTAAACTGTTTCCTTAACATCCCAAATTTTTTATGTTTAAGTATGTACTATGTCTCATTAAGGATAGTTCCATAGTGACTCTCTCCATGTTTAATGACATAAAATAAAAAAAGGAAGCTGTTTCCTTGAAATCCTATAATTATTTACATTAAGCACTCTATGTATCATGCCTCATTAAGGATAAGTTCTGTAGTGTCTCTTTCTATGTTTAATGACATAGAATTCAGAGGGCAAGCTGTTTCCTTAACATCCCATAAATATTGAATTTTAAGCACTGTATGTATCATGTCTCATTAAAGATAAGTTACATAGTGACACTCTCTTTGTTTAATGACATAAAATTAAAAAGGCAAGCTGTTTCCTTAACATCCCATAATTATTTACATTTAATCACTGTAATTATCATGTCTCATTAAGGATAAGTTCCATAGTGGCTCTCTCTATGTTTAGTGACATTAAATTAAAAAAAGCAAGCTGTTTCCTTACCATCCCATAATTCTTTATATTTAAGCGAAGTATGTATTATTTCTTATTAAGGATAGTTTCATAGTGACTCTCTCCATTTTTAATGACATAAAAATAAAAAGGGAAGCGGTTTCCTTACATCCCATAATTATTTATATTAAGCACTGTAGGTATCATGTCCCATTAAGGATAAGTTCCGAAGTGACTGTCTCTGTTTAATGACATAGAATTAAAAGGGCAAGCTGTTTCCTTAACATCCCATAATTTTTTACTTTTAAGCACTGTAGGTATCATGTCTCATTAAGGATAAGTTCCATTGTGACTTTCTCCATGTTTAATGAGATGAAATTAAAAAAGCAAGCTGTTTTCATAACATCCCATAATTATTTACATTTAAGCACTGTAGCTATCATGTCTCATTAAGGATAAGTTCCATAGTGACTCTCTCCATGTTTAATGACAAAATAAAAAAGGTAAGCTATTTCCTTAACATCCCTTACTCATTTAATTTTAGGAACTGTAGGTATCATGTCTCATTAAGGATAAGTTCCATAGTGACTCTCTCCATGTTTACTGACATAAAATTAATTAGACAATCTATTTTCTTAACATCCCATAATTATTTACATTTAAGCACTGTAAGTATCATGTCTCATTAAAGATAAATGCCGTAAAGACTCTCTCCATCTTTAATGCCATAAAATTAAAAAGGCAAGCTGTTTCCTTAACATCCCATAATTATTTACATTAAGCACTGTAGGTATCGTCTCATTAAGGATAAGCTCCCTATTTACTCTCTCTATGTTTAATGACATAGAATTAAGAGGGCAAACTGTTTCCTTAACATCCCATCATTTTTTACTTTTAAGCACTGTAGGCATCATTTCTCATTAAGAATAAGTTCCATAGTGACTTTCTCCATGTTTAATGAGATAAAATTAAAAAGCAGGCTGTTTTCATAACATCCCATAATTATTTACATTTAAGCAATGTAGATATCATGTGTCATTAAGGATAAGTTCCCTATTGACTCTCGCCATGTTTAATGACAAAAGTAAAAGGCAAGCTGTTTTCTTAACATCCCATAATTATTTACATTTAAGCAAAGTATGCATTATATCTCATTTAGGATAGTTCCATAGTGACTCTCTTCACATTTAATGACATAAAATTAAAAAGGCAAGATGATTCCATAACATCCTATACTTATTTACATTTAAGCACTATAGGTATCATGTCTCATTAAGGATAAGTTCCGTAGTGACTCTCTCTATGTTTAATGGCATTAAATTAAAAAAGCAAGCTGTTTCCTTAACATCCCATAATTATTTATATTTAAGCAAAGTATGTATTATGTCTCATTAAGGATAGTTCCATAGTGGCTCTCTCCATGTTTAATGACATAGAAATAAAAAGGGAAGCTGTTTCCTTGACATCCCATAATTATTTACATTAAGCACTGTAGGTATAATGTCCCATTAAGGATATGTTCCAAAGTGACTCTCTCTGTTTAATGAAATAGAATTAAGAGGGCAAGCCATTTCCTTAACATCCCATAATTATTTACATTTAAGCAATGTATTATGCCTCTTTTAGGATAGTTCCATAGTTACTCTCCATGTTTAATGACATAAAATTAAAAGGCAAGCTGTTTCTTTTACATCCTATAATTATTTACATTTCAGCACTGTAGGTAACATGTCTCATTAAGGGTAAGTTCCATAGTGACTCTCTCTATGTTTAGTGACATAAAATTAAAAAAGCAAGCTGTTTCCTTAACATCCCAAAATTATTCATATTTAAGCAAAGTATGTATTATGTCTCATTAAGGATAGTTCCATAGTGACTCTCTCCATGTTTAATGACATAGAAATAAAAAGGGAAGCTGTTTCCTTGACATCCCATAATTATTTACATTAAGCACTGTAGGTATAATGTCCCATTTAGGATAAGTTCTGAAGTGACTCTCTCTGTTTAATGACATAGAATTAAGAGGGCAAGCCATTTCCTTAACATCCCATAATTATTTACATTTAAGCAATGTATTATGCCTCTTTTAGGATATTTCCATAGTTACTCTCTCCATGTTTAATGACATAAAATTACAAAGGCAAGTTGTTTCCTTGACATCCTATAATTATTTACATTAAGCACTCTCTGTATCATGTCTCATTAAGTATATGTTCTGTAGTGACTCTTTCTATGTTTAATGACATAGAATTCAGAGGGCAAGCTGTTTCCTTAACATCCCATAAATATTTACTTTTAAGCACTGTAGGTATCATGTCTCGTTAAAGATAAGTTCCATAGTGTCACTCTCCATGTTTAATGACAAAATTAAAAAGGCAAGCTGTTTCTTTAACATCCCATAATTATTTACATTTAATCACTGTAATAATCCTGTCTCATTAAGGATAAGTTCCATAGCGACTATCTCCATGTATACTGACATAAAATTAAAAAGGCAATCTATTGCCTTAACATTCCATAATTATTTACATTTAAGCACTGTAAGTATCATGTCTCATTAAGGATAAATTCCGTAAAGACTCTCTCCATCTTTAATGACATAAAATTAAAAAGGCAAGCTATTTCCTTAACATCCCATAATTATTTACATTAAGCACTGTAGGTATCATGTCTCATTAAGGATAAGTTCCCTAGTTACTTTATGTTTAATGATATAGAATTAAGAGGGCAAACTGTTTCCTTAACATCCCATAATTTTTTACTTTTAAGCACTGCAGGAATCATTTCTCGTTAAGAATAAGTTCCATAGTGACTTTCTCCATGTTTAATGAGATAAACTTAAAAAAGCAGGCTGTTTTCATAACATCCCATAATTATTTACATTTATGCACTGCAGGTATAATGTCTCATTAAGGATAAGTTTGGTAGTGACTCTCTCCATGTTTAATGACATAAAATCAAAAAGGCAAGCTAATTCGTTAACATCCCACAATTATTTACTTTTAATCACTGTAGATATCCTGTCTCAAGGATAAGTTCTGTAATGACTCTCTCCATGTTTAATGACATAAAATATAAAAGGCAAGTTGTTTCCTTAACATGCTATAATTATTTACATTAAGCACAGTAGGTATCATGTCTCATTAAGGATAAGTCGCCTATTGACTCTCACTATGTTTAATGACAAAATTAAAAAGGCAAGCTGTCCCTTAAATCCCATAATTGTTTACATCTAAGCAAAGTTTGTATTATATCTCATTAAGGATAGTTCCATAGTGACTCTCTCCAAGTTTAATGACATAAAATTAAAAAGGCAAGATTTTTCCTTAACATCCTATAATTATTTACTTTTAAGCACTGTATGTATCATGTCTCATTAAGGATAAGATCCATAGTGACTCTTTCTTTGTTTAATGACATACAATTAAAAAGGCAAGCTGTTTCCTTAACATCCCATGATTTTTTACATTTAAGCACTGGAGGTATTGTGTCTTATTAAGGATAAGTTCTGTAGTGACTCTCTTGATGTTTTTTAAAATAAAATGAAACAGGCAAGCTGTTTCCTTAACATCCCATAATTATTTACATTTAAGCACTGTAGGTATCATGTCTCATTAAGGATAAGTTCCGTGAAGACTCTCTCCATGTATAATGACATACAATTAAAAAGGCAAGCTGTTTCCTTAACATCCCATAATTATTTACATTAAGCACTGTAGGTATCATGTCTCATTAAGGATAAGTTCCATTGTGACTCTCTCTATGTTTAATGACATAAAATTAAAAAGGCAAGCTCTTTCCTTAACATCCCATATTTTTTTACATTTAAGCACTGTATGTATTGTGTCTCATTAAGGATAAGTTCTGTAGTGACTCTCTCCATGTTTTGTAAAATAAAATTAAAAAGGCAAGCTGTTTCCTTAACATCCCATAATTATTTACATTAAAGCAATGTAGGTATCATGTCTCATTAAGGATAAGTTCCCTACTGACTCTCACCATGTTTAATGACAAAATTAAAAAGGCAAGCTGTTTTCTTAACATCCTATAATTATTTACATTTAAGCACTGTAGGTAACATGTCTCATTAAAGGTAAGTTCCATAGTGACTCTCTCTATGTTTAATGACATAAGATTATAAAAGCAAACTGTTTCCTTAACATCCCAAATTTTTATGTTTAAGTATGTACTATGTCTCATTAAGGATAGTTCCATAGTGACTCTCTCCATGTTTAATGACATAAAATAAAAAAAGGAAGCTGTTTCCTTGAAATCCTATAATTATTTACATTAAGCACTCTATGTATCATGCCTCATTAAGGATAAGTTCTGTAGTGACTCTTTCTATGTTTAATGACATAGAATTCAGAGGGCAAGCTGTTTCCTTAACATCCCATAAATATTGAATTTTAAGCACTGTATGTATCATGTCTCATTAAAGATAAGTTACATAGTGACACTCTCTTTGTTTAATGACATAAAATTAAAAGGCAAGCTGTTTCCTTAACATCCCATAATTATTTACATTTAATCACTGTAATTATCATGTCTCATTAAGGATAAGTTCCATAGTGGCTCTCTCTATGTTTAGTGACATTAAATTAAAAAAAGCAAGCTGTTTCCTTACCATCCCATAATTCTTTATATTTAAGCGAAGTATGTATTATTTCTTATTAAGGATAGTTTCATAGTGACTCTCTCCATTTTTAATGACATAAAAATAAAAAGGGAAGCGGTTTCCTTACATCCCATAATTATTTATATTAAGCACTGTAGGTATCATGTCCCATTAAGGATAAGTTCCGAAGTGACTGTCTCTGTTTAATGACATAGAATTAAAAGGGCAAGCTGTTTCCTTAACATCCCATAATTTTTTACTTTTAAGCACTGTAGGTATCATGTCTCATTAAGGATAAGTTCCATTGTGACTTTCTCCATGTTTAATGAGATGAAATTAAAAAAGCAAGCTGTTTTCATAACATCCCATAATTATTTACATTTAAGCACTGTAGCTATCATGTCTCATTAAGGATAAGTTCCATAGTGACTCTCTCCATGTTTAATGACAAAATAAAAAGGTAAGCTATTTCCTTAACATCCCTTACTCATTTAATTTTAGGAACTGTAGGTATCATGTCTCATTAAGGATAAGTTCCATAGTGACTCTCTCCATGTTTACTGACATAAAATTAATTAGACAATCTATTTTCTTAACATCCCATAATTATTTACATTTAAGCACTGTAAGTATCATGTCTCATTAAAGATAAATGCCGTAAAGACTCTCTCCATCTTTAATGCCATAAAATTAAAAAGGCAAGCTGTTTCCTTAACATCCCATAATTATTTACATTAAGCACTGTAGGTATCGTCTCATTAAGGATAAGCTCCCTATTTACTCTCTCTATGTTTAATGACATAGAATTAAGAGGGCAAACTGTTTCCTTAACATCCCATCATTTTTTACTTTTAAGCACTGTAGGCATCATTTCTCATTAAGAATAAGTTCCATAGTGACTTTCTCCATGTTTAATGAGATAAAATTAAAAAGCAGGCTGTTTTCATAACATCCCATAATTATTTACATTTAAGCAATGTAGATATCATGTGTCATTAAGGATAAGTTCCCTATTGACTCTCGCCATGTTTAATGACAAAAGTAAAAGGCAAGCTGTTTTCTTAACATCCCATAATTATTTACATTTAAGCAAAGTATGCATTATATCTCATTTAGGATAGTTCCATAGTGACTCTCTTCACATTTAATGACATAAAATTAAAAGGCAAGATGTTTCCATAACATCCTATACTTATTTACATTTAAGCACTATAGGTATCATGACTCATTAAGGATAAGGTCAGTAGTGACTCTCTCTATGTTTAATGGCATTAAATTAAAAAAGCAAGCTGTTTCCTTAACATCCCATAATTATTTATATTTAAGCAAAGTATGTATTATGTCTCATTAAGGATAGTTCCATAGTGGCTCTCTCCATGTTTAATGACATAGAAATAAAAAGGGAAGCTGTTTCCTTGACATCCCATAATTATTTACATTAAGCACTGTAGGTATAATGTCCCATTAAGGATATGTTCCAAAGTGACTCTCTCTGTTTAATGAAATAGAATTAAGAGGGCAAGCCATTTCCTTAACATCCCATAATTATTTACATTTAAGCAATGTATTATGCCTCTTTTAGGATAGTTCCATAGTTACTCTCTCCATGTTTAATGACATAAAATTAAAAAGGCAAGCTGTTTCTTTTACATCCTATAATTATTTACATTTCAGCACTGTAGGTAACATGTCTCATTAAGGGTAAGTTCCATAGTGACTCTCTCTATGTTTAGTGACATAAAATTAAAAAAGCAAGCTGTTTCCTTAACATCCCAAAATTATTCATATTTAAGCAAAGTATGTATTATGTCTCATTAAGGATAGTTCCATAGTGACTCTCTCCATGTTTAATGACATAGAAATAAAAAGGGAAGCTGTTTCCTTGACATCCCATAATTATTTACATTAAGCACTGTAGGTATAATGTCCCATTTAGGATAAGTTCTGAAGTGACTCTCTCTGTTTAATGACATAGAATTAAGAGGGCAAGCCATTTCCTTAACATCCCATAATTATTTACATTTAAGCAATGTATTATGCCTCTTTTAGGATATTTCCATAGTTACTCTCTCCATGTTTAATGACATAAAATTAAAAAGGCAAGTTGTTTCCTTGACATCCTATAATTATTTACATTAAGCACTCTCTGTATCATGTCTCATTAAGTATATGTTCTGTAGTGACTCTTTCTATGTTTAATGACATAGAATTCAGAGGGCAAGCTGTTTCCTTAACATCCCATAAATATTTACTTTTAAGCACTGTAGGTATCATGTCTCGTTAAAGATAAGTTCCATAGTGTCACTCTCCATGTTTAATGACAAAATTAAAAAGGCAAGCTGTTTCTTTAACATCCCATAATTATTTACATTTAATCACTGTAATAATCCTGTCTCATTAAGGATAAGTTCCATAGCGACTATCTCCATGTATACTGACATAAAATTAAAAAGGCAATCTATTGCCTTAACATTCCATAATTATTTACATTTAAGCACTGTAAGTATCATGTCTCATTAAGGATAAATTCCGTAAAGACTCTCTCCATCTTTAATGACATAAAATTAAAAAGGCAAGCTATTTCCTTAACATCCCATAATTATTTACATTAAGCACTGTAGGTATCATGTCTCATTAAGGATAAGTTCCCTAGTTACTTTATGTTTAATGATATAGAATTAAGAGGGCAAACTGTTTCCTTAACATCCCATAATTTTTTACTTTTAAGCACTGCAGGAATCATTTCTCGTTAAGAATAAGTTCCATAGTGACTTTCTCCATGTTTAATGAGATAAACTTAAAAAAGCAGGCTGTTTTCATAACATCCCATAATTATTTACATTTATGCACTGCAGGTATAATGTCTCATTAAGGATAAGTTTGGTAGTGACTCTCTCCATGTTTAATGACATAAAATCAAAAAGGCAAGCTAATTCGTTAACATCCCACAATTATTTACTTTTAATCACTGTAGATATCCTGTCTCAAGGATAAGTTCTGTAATGACTCTCTCCATGTTTAATGACATAAAATATAAAAGGCAAGTTGTTTCCTTAACATGCTATAATTATTTACATTAAGCACAGTAGGTATCATGTCTCATTAAGGATAAGTCGCCTATTGACTCTCACTATGTTTAATGACAAAATTAAAAAGGCAAGCTGTCCCTTAAATCCCATAATTGTTTACATCTAAGCAAAGTTTGTATTATATCTCATTAAGGATAGTTCCATAGTGACTCTCTCCAAGTTTAATGACATAAAATTAAAAAGGCAAGATTTTTCCTTAACATCCTATAATTATTTACTTTTAAGCACTGTATGTATCATGTCTCATTAAGGATAAGATCCATAGTGACTCTTTCTTTGTTTAATGACATACAATTAAAAAGGCAAGCTGTTTCCTTAACATCCCATGATTTTTTACATTTAAGCACTGGAGGTATTGTGTCTTATTAAGGATAAGTTCTGTAGTGACTCTCTTGATGTTTTTTAAAATAAAATGAAACAGGCAAGCTGTTTCCTTAACATCCCATAATTATTTACATTTAAGCACTGTAGGTATCATGACTCATTAAGGATAAGTTCCGTGAAGACTCTCTCCATGTATAATGACATACAATTAAAAAGGCAAGCTGTTTCCTTAACATCCCATAATTATTTACATTAAGCACTGTAGGTATCATGTCTCATTAAGGATAAGTTCCATTGTGACTCTCTCTATGTTTAATGACATAAAATTAAAAAGGCAAGCTCTTTCCTTAACATCCCATATTTTTTTACATTTAAGCACTGTATGTATTGTGTCTCATTAAGGATAAGTTCTGTAGTGACTCTCTCCATGTTTTGTAAAATAAAATTAAAAAGGCAAGCTGTTTCCTTAACATCCCATAATTATTTACATTAAAGCAATGTAGGTATCATGTCTCATTAAAGGTAAGTTCCCTACTGACTCTCACCATGTTTAATGACAAAATTAAAAAGGCAAGCTGTTTTCTTAACATCCTATAATTATTTACATTTAAGCACTGTAGGTAACATGTCTCATTAAAGGTAAGTTCCATAGTGACTCTCTCTATGTTTAATGACATAAGATTAAAAAAGTAAACTGTTTCCTTAACATCCCAAATTTTTTATGTTTAAGTATGTACTATGTCTCATTAAGGATAGTTCCATAGTGACTCTCTCCATGTTTAATGACATAAAATTAAAAAAGGGAAGCTGTTTCCTTGAAATCCTATAATTATTTACATTAAGCACTCTATGTATCATGCCTCATTAAGGATAAGTTTCGTAGTGTCTCTTTCTATGTTTAATGACATAGAATTCAGAGGGCAAGCTGTTTCCTTAACATCCCATAAATATTGAATTTTAAGCACTGTATGTATCATGTCTCATTAAAGATAAGTTACATAGTGACACTCTCTTTGTTTAATGACATAAAATTAAAAAGGCAAGCTGTTTCCTTAACATCCCATAATTATTTACATTTAATCACTGTAATTATCATGTCTCATTAAGGATAAGTTCCATAGTGGCTCTCTCTATGTTTAGTGACATTAAATTAAAAAAAGCAAGCTGTTTCCTTACCATCCCATAATTCTTTATATTTAAGCGAAGTATG
>NW_025053413.1:0-10640 GCF_019279795.1 Protopterus annectens | reverse complement strand
TAAGATGCATAATCTATCTAAATTTTCTATTAATTGCATTGTATACAACATAATAAAGGACAAGCATTAAGAACTTCAAGATTATGTTGTGATGACAGGTTGGCAACTGATTATTCCTTAAACAAGGCTTAGGAAGGGGGGCTACAGAACAAATGAGATAAATAGTTAGATTCTATGGTTACCTTTAGAAGTGAATAATTATTTTCTAAAAGTGAAACCAGAGATGAGAATGACCCATAGTGGAGTAAACTTCCTATAATACTGGTAGTAAGAATACTATAATACAAAAAAATAATACAGGACAATTGGAATATACTGCTAACAGATGACAAAATAAAAACTTTAACAGGTAATTGTCCTGTGTATTCTTTTAGTAATAAAAGGACCTTAAAACAACTTTGTAAACATATATAAATAAGAAGTTATGAATTGACAACTAAATGTAATTAATGTCCCAATGTTTATTATGAATATTTTCAGGCATCCTGATACAGGAAGACTCTGGGAAGTTCTTTGCAAATCAACATGCATGACCAAAAATGTGGTCTGTGTTGCGTACTGTAAATTTTGTTTTCATTTTTATGTTGGAAAGACAAACAGGACTTTAAGGGAACACATCAGGGATCAGATGTATTGTTATTCAAGGGGCGATGGCAGCAGTGCCATAGCTAGGCATATAATACACTATGGTTCTGAACACACTTTCTTGTTTCAAGTTTTGCATGTTCAAGAAGAAAGTATGAGGGGAGGAGACAAGGTAAACCTTACTGAAGTAGCTGAGATGAAGTGGATTCTGCGCTTGGCAGCACATAGAGGTAGAGGGCTGAATGACACAGTCCCTCTAAAACCTGCACTTAAAGCGAGATCCATTAGATAATTATTTTTATATAAGTGGTAGAGTGTTTGTTTTTACTTGCTGCCTTTACTAGTTTTAGGCATTGCAGCATTAGAACTATTTTTGTTATTTTTTGCAATTTAAGATTGTAATAACATTTATGTGTATTTTTACTTTTTATGAAACAGTTTTATGCAGTAATTTTATAGTATTTGTTTTTCATATGCTTATATATTTAATACATAGAGCTTGACTCAATGTGTTAATATGTCTTTAAATTTTAAATTTGGTATAAAAGGTTAGTTTACCCAAGATGCAGTACGTCTGAAGAAGCAGAATTTGTAATCTGTGAAAGCACTTAAGTTTCTTGATTAAATGCTTGTGGTTTTATCAACAGAAGTGCCTTATTCTTTGGAGAATCTTGAAGAGCTTTTATTTTGGTGAATCTTGAAGTGAACTTAAAAGATTTAAACATACTTTGAGCTGTTTCTGTGGTGCTGGGATTACTTGTTTATATATATATATATATATATATATATATATATATGTATATATATATATATATATATATATATATATATATATATATATATATATATACATATACATATATATATATATATATATATATATATATATATATATATATAGCATATATATAGGTATATATATATACATATATATATATATAGTTGCAGATATAGCTGCAGACATATATATATATATATATATATATATATATATTACTTCCAGACATATAATGATATATATATATATATATATATATATATATATATATGTGCAGTGTGTGTGTGTGTGTGTGTGTGTGTGTGTGTGTGTTTGTGTGTTTGTGTGTGTGTGTGTGTGTGTGTGTGTGTGTGTGTGTGTGTGTGTGTGTGTGCGGTGTGTGTGTGTGTGTGTGTGTGTGTGTGTGTGTGTGTGTGTGTGTGTGTTTGTGTGTTTGTGTGTGTGTGTGTGTGTGTGTGTGTGTGTGTGTGTGTGTGTGTGTGTGTGTGTGCACGTAGATATACACAGATATACAGGTATGATAGGAAACAGCACACAAGAATGACATATGTTCAGAGGCTATGCCAATGTAAGTGAGAGGCCCAAGCAAGAAACATGAAGCATGTAGCATGACCTTCCACCACCACCCCCCCGCCGGACACGGGAAACATACACACAAACCCGCAAACAATGTAAATAGTTCACTGCTCCCCAGACCACAGGCAGGATACAATTGGGGGGGGGGTCCACAGTGCACCCGTGAAATCTAATCTCGGAACACAGACAGGTAAGTAAGCCCCTATGCGGACAATCCCCAAAAAATGTGCCCAAAACCAAAAGAAGGTGATACACTGACCATTCTTGCTGTGGGTAGTATACATACCCGAATAAAAAGGGTGGGAAAGCCTGATGACCCATGGGTCGAGACACCAGAAGGACATGGGTCCCATGGAAGTGGAGAGGGGTAGTGTGTAGTGGTGTGTTCAGAACTGACCAGGACCAAGCAGTAAGGAAGGGTGCCAGAGGAGGTGCTGGGTGGGGGAAACTATGAAGCTAGCTACTTTATATGTCCAGGGTGTGTGCAGGTGTAAGCTGGCTGGATGCAGGCCTATATGGACAGCCCCAGGTATGTAAGGCAAAATGTGTTCACTGGGCAGAGGTGCTTGCCCAACGAGCAGCCACACCCACTGGTGAGTCCCACTGCAGCAAAGTGTAATCTATATAGCAAGGAACGGAATAACCAGATGTAGATGTATAGCATGTAGAGTGTATGTGTGTATATCTACCCATAGTGACATAGGAGATAAGCTTCCTCCTCTCCATAGTACAAAATGTATACATACAGAGACATGCAATACATATACATACCCACATATAAATATATATACATATGCAGACACCCATAGACCTATATATGTTGTTAGATACATATATATATATATATATATATATATATATATAAATATATATATATATATAGACATCAATACAAAAATATATACATGTATGCATACATATACAGATATATCTGTATATAATAATGTGTATATATATATATATATATATATATATATATATATATATATATGTATATATATATGTATATATATGTATATGTATATATATATATATATATATATATATGATTGTAAATATACACATGTATATAGGTATATAGCTAGGATATGATACAGCAGTTTTGAGTTACATATGTTCACAGGCCATGCATATGGGGGTGAGGGGTCCAATAAACAAACATGTAACACATAGCATTAACCTCCCACCCCCCAGCTAGACCAGCGAAACATATAGACACACACTATAAGTAAACTCACCACAGCTTCCCAGACCACCGGCAGGATACTACCAGTGGGAGAGAGACCTGCCAGGTCTAATCTTTGAAACATAGACATCGATAAACCTTGTGGGACACCCAAAAAGATTAATAATCATCTGAGGTGCACGTAATGATTCATCAAAACAGGCTGTAGATGTACACGGACCGAGTAGTTTGTGCAAGCCTGGTAACCCATGGGTCGGCTACACAATCGCAGGACGAGCATGTGGTCCCGACACGGGAGAGGGCAGTGTGTAGTGGTAGTGTTTATACTCCCACCTGCACCCACAGTGGCAAGGATGAGTGCTGTAGAGGAGTGTCAGGTGGGGGAAATCCAGGGTATGCAAATCATAGGCCCAGCGCAGGAAAAGGATCATCGGCGATTCATAGGGATAGACCTCGGATGTAAGTAATATTCCAAAATGGGCATAGCTGACACCCATACCTCTCAACCCCTAAGATCAAATCCACTGGACAGGACAAAAACCATTGGGGGGACAAATAGGGACCATACTTCTGGACTGTCCCCGATTTCCAGGAACGTCCCTAATTTTGACTCAATTTCTAACTCTGTCCCACTTAATCCCTCCTAAAACCAGTAACTTTCAGAGGAAAGGTGGTGAATTACACGTAATGAATAATGACAACAATTAAGAGTTATAAACATCATTTACCTCAGAATATGTATACGAATTCATATGCTCTGAGTCTGTTAATGTGTCAGGTTAATAGCACCAATAATTTAAATGTGTCCCTGATGTTGTTATGACATGTCCCTGATTCAGTTGTTATTTTTCCCCAATCATATGAGAGGTCTGATAGGGACAGAAAGCACATATTCCACTGACAACTTTAGAAAGATGATAGAATATTAGGTATGCAGTAGCATGACTCGGCTGAAGGATGTGGGTTCCAAAACCCAATTACTTGTTTGTACTGAAGAGTGTCAGTTCCCATGTATTAGCCAGACAGGTGCAGATTGTAAGAGGAACACACCAGTAAAATGAATCAAACTGTGGACAGGCTGCAGATTCCGTACAGTCAAACGGCATGCTTCCGCCTAATGGGCAGCCCTTCCCGATACTGTAGGCATGTAATCTGATGTAATAGGCATCACAAGGTAATATCATAATCCTCACTCCCACCTAGGGGTGTGAGTGTCAGATGCAAACACAAAATGCAGTGCATTTGCAAGTGCAGGAGCAAGTGGGTGTAAGCCTGTTTGGCCACCAATATGCAAGTATTACACTGGTGAAGCAATGTAGAGGCTAACTGAGTGTAAGAAACTGTAACCGGAGGTTAGCATTGCTTAGCTCCATGCAAACCCACTCACACCCACTCACAACTGCTTTAATGTGCCTTAATCACTCCATATCCAACAGCCTTGCTCTGCCCAGCAACAAAATAAATGGCCTCTGCAAGGCTTGAATCCAGGACCCTGCATGCACAGCTATTGTGATTTACCACTAAGCCATGGCAGATATACAGACATCAAATCTTATCACAAACATATCATACAGCACAGTCATTCAACAGTATAGGAAATGTATTCCATCATGTAGATGTATGTGTGAGTACTTTGAGGGGTTGATGAATGAAGATAATGAGAGGGAGAGAAGGTTGGATGATGTAGGGATAGTGAATCATGAAGTACAGTGGATTAGCAAGGAGGAAGTAAGGATAGCTATGAAGAGAATGAAGAATGGAAAGGCTGTTGGCCCAGATGACATACCTGTGGAAGCATGGAGGTGTTTAGGTGAAATGCCAGTGGAGTTTTAACCAGATTGTTTAATGAAATCTTGAAAGTGAGAGGATGCCTGAGGAATGGAGAAAAAGTGTTTTGGTACCGATTTTAAGAATAAGGGTGATGTGCAGAGCTGTAGTAACTACAGAGCGATTAAATTGATCAGTCACAGCATGAAGTTATGGGAAAGAGTAGTGAAGCAAGGTTAAGAAGGACGGATGATTAGTGATCAGCAGTATGGTTTCATGCCAGGAAAGAGCACTACAGATGCGATCTTTGCTCTGAGAGTGTTGATGGAGAAGTACAGAGAATGCTGAAGGAGTTGCATTGTGTTTTTGTAGACTTAGAGAAAGCATATGACAGGGTGCCTAGAGAGGAGTTATGGTATTGTATGAGGAAGTCAGGAGTGTCAGAAAAGTATGTAAGAGTGGTACAGGATATGTACGAGGGTAGTGTGACAGTGGTGAGGTCTGCGGTGGGAGTGATGGATGTGTTTAAGGTGGAGGTGGGGTTATATCAAGGATCAGCTTTGAGCCCTTTCTTATTTGCAATGGTGATGGACAGGTTGACAGACAAGATCAGACAGGAGTCCCCGTTGACTATGATGTTTGCAGATGATATTGTGATCTGTAGTGAGAGTAGGGAACAGGTGGAGGAGACCCTGGAGAGATGGAGATATGCTCTAGAGAGAAGAGGAATGAATCTCAGCAGGACTAAGAATATATGTGTGTGAATAAGAGGGAGGATAGAGGAATGGTGAGGATGCAAGGAGTAGAGGTGGCGAAGGTGGATGAGTTTAAATACTTGAGGTCAGCAGTTCAGAGTAACAGTGAGTGTGGAAGAGAGGTGAAGAAGAGAGTACAGGCAGGATGGAGTGGGTGGAGAAGAGTGTCAGGAGTGATTTATGACAGACGAGTACCTGTAAGAGTGAAAGGGAAAGTCTACAAGAGGGTAGTGAGACCAGCTATGTTATATGGGTTGGAGACAGTGGCATTTATAAAAAGGCAGGAGTTTGAGCTGGATGTGGCAGACCAAGATGTTAAGATTTGCATAAAAAGGCAGCAGCAGGAGTTTGAGCTGGATGTGGCAGAATTAAAGATGTTTGTTTGGATGTGGCAGAATTAAAGATGTTAAGATTTGCACTGGGTGACCGGGTGACGAGCTGGATGTGGCAGAGATTAAAAGATGTTAAGATTTGCACTGGGTGTGGCCAATTGGACAGGATTAGGAATAAGTATATTAGAGGGTCAGCCCAGGTTGGAAGGTTTGGAGACAAAGCCAGAGGGAATGACATTACGTTGGTTTGGACATGTGCTGAGGAGGGATGCTGAGTATATTGGGAAAAAGATGCTAAGGATGAAGCTACCAGGTAACAGGAAAAGAGGAAGGCCTAAGATAAGGTTTATGGATGTGGTGAGAGAGGACATGCAGGTGGTTGGTGTGACAGAGCAAGATGCAGAGGACAGGAAGAAATGGAAACAAGTGATCTGCTGTGGCGACCCCTAATGGGAGCAGCCGAAAGAAGAAGATGTATGTGTGAGTGTTTATGTCCTGATATAGATATGTACATATATATAGATATATGAAGAACATCCCATATGACAACAGAGCATTACAAAGGAATGAAAAGGGAAACACCAGCAACGCCTATATTATGTAGTGGTGTTGTCCTATGTAATATCAAGACCCCCTCAGACAGACATGTATTATTAATACACGCAAACATTTGTACATTGGCCAAATATATCACTCTGTGCATTTTATTTACAATAACACAACAGTTTCTGTCCAATCATTATGTGAGAACAGTACTCATGCAAGGTGCTGTGTGCGACATCATCATCATGATAAAGGTAAATGGGGTAACCTTATAGAGGACCGGTAATTGTTGTGTGTACATCATGTCGCCTTGCATCACGTGGTACCTGGAACCTTTAGGGAGTCATGTGTAATTTTCCAGGATCGTGGTGCCTGAGAGACAGGGTGAGGACAACTGAAGTATGTTGTGATGCATATTGTAGGGTTACATGTGTCCACTGACACGGTGTGAAATGGACAGCTATGTATGGGGTAAATGTTGTTCTAGGAAACAATTGGCCTTTTTGTTTCCATAGGGTGAGAGTGGGACGTGGGGAAGGAGAGAGTAAGCATGCTCATGAGTGATAGGTTGGGTAGGATGACAGACAAGACAGCATACAGGGTCGGTATATGACACATGTGGCAGGATACACCTAGGACGGGGAGGGGTGTTCGGCAGTCACAAGCCCATGAGCCCCCAGATGGAAACAGTGGGATGGAGGTCCACAGCATGGGCAGCCACCACTGCACCAAAATAGCTGCAAAGGTGGCAGTGCTGGGGTTGCTCTAGAGGGCAGGCTCACCCTGTAAATGTGACACTCTGCCCCTTGAGCTAGTGTGCATCTGGCCTCAAAACCAAACCCTTATTGAGCCCCCACATACCACATCCGGGACTGTACTCTATTACAGTGGACATGTGTTCCTGTCTGGATTCGTTCTCAGGGGACACCCCCATCCTCAGTAGCGGTTCCACCAGAAGGTGGTGCAGAGCCAACAGAGGTGAAGGTCCAAGGCTGGGCCCCATATGTACTGGGGCCCAGTACCATGGCCAGTTGATATGGGACAGAAGGTTCTGCCGGGACCACCAAACCCATACAGCCTATGGTGTTGGAGTTTAAACACATATATGGCTTAGTAATAGTCAACAGCATTCAGGATTATGTATAACAGCATGCATAGATATGACCATCAACACAACACAACTGATGGAATACATTTGCAGAGGGAGAACAACACATGCATATATACTGCATGACATCTATACAAAGTGTAGAAGACTTGTGACTGCAGCTATGAACAGTGGCCCATTATTGGCATGACACTGAGAACCCCAGACAGTGTCTGTCATACCACTGTTTCATGTGACATATGTCCAATTAGGGATGCGATGGCAGTAACTCATCACTATCACCATGTACTAACTGCGATCCTCACACTATGCCCTGCAGTTCACAGATGTGTGTTCAGTGAGTAACACAGGAAACAAATGGTTCCACATACTGACCAGTCCACAGAGATGGCCCTACAGATGGGGATCCTCACAAACAGAGCACTGTCTTGTCAGTTTTAAATAACCATGCAGAATAGCCATTACCACACACAACTTGTTACACAGGCAGTAGTCTCAATGAAGCATAGCTACACTTACATGCTGTAGTCATGGTTCTGGCACATCACCCTCCTATCTTTAGGCTATTTCCCACCTTGTATGTTGTTTGAGGAACATCCAGATATCATTTGTAATGCTCAAGCTTACCAAACACCAGATCCAGGTACCACTCACAGCTTACTGTCATGGACAAACACCAACATGATGTTCCTAGATATTGTACTGTGTTTCCATGTGATTATTATGTAAAGCATCATCACAGCTATTCCACATGCACCCAAAGGCTAGGAGGATGACTGCAATAGGTGCAGAGGCCATCACCTGATCATGACCATCACTTTACAAAACACAAGCTGCTGCTGAGCAGGTGTACAACCCACATCCACCAGAGAGTGTGTGTGGAGTGGACAGACAGAGGCAAAAGTACATCAGGAGAAGGGCTTGAGACTAAACCCTAAGCATCTGTCTGTCACACACTCTTACTTTCAGTACAGGGGTTCAAACCCCTGACTGACTAGCTGTCATTACTATTACAAGTGCATGCAGTTACTCCATAAAAAGCCATAAAGCTGACATGTTGGTGTGCTGTAAGAACATATATGTGTGCTGGTGAGCAATTATTTCGCAAATACAGAGATATAGTAGACATACATTAGGTGTAGCACACATGGCTGTCCACATGAACAGATATCATTGTCAGCACAACCACACTCTCTAATAGACTCACATTGACACTCTCCTTTTGCCGCCCAATAAATACACTTCCTAACTACTTAGTTTGCCACAATGCAGTAATGCACAGGTACTACATGCACCACAGGATATCCAGAGGTTCCGTAATAGGGCATGTGAATGTGTTTTGATTATCTGTCGGGTATCCAATGGGAGTTATACTGGGAGTGACTGTGGTTGGGAGCATCATACCCCCACATGCAGACACAAGGTGCCAGTACCCCACTATGCATGTGTGCATTGCTTCATTGATGTGTAGTGGTTTGCTGTGCAAGATGGCTGGACAAGGCTGGGTGAGGGGTAATGCTTGGCATCAGCGCCAATCTGACAATTCGGTGTGCAGGTGGTACAGGGGTGTAGTGTGTTCAGTGTCCCACACAGATGCGGGTATTGTAGCGAACTGGTCCTAACATCCTGGTTACCATTGTGTATGGCCATAGCTTTTGCAATGCATGCCATGTCTGTGTTTGATAGTTCTTTTACATGGACATTGCTGGGATGCAGGTCCCACAATAATGTACAGTGACATGTACAAGTGTAAATCTTGGTTTGGCTGGCACATGTTGTGTACAGACAGACTGTTATCCTCGTGATATGCCATTACTGGCCTGGGTGTGGCAGGATCTGCCGAGTAGACAGCAGGCTGATCCCCGCACCTGCATTGATATAGCATGATACAGGTATTCCCCGATGTCCGTGGTGACCATCAGTCCATACAGGGCACGTGTAAAGGCATTGTATGGCTCTCTGTGGATCATATGTGATGGCACCACATATGTTGCAGGCATCCAGTTGGGGAAACATAGTGAAGGCACATTGTCCGTGAATTATGTGCGCCTATTGTACCTGCTGTACAGGGTGCCATGCCCCTCTGCAGCCCACTGCAATTGCTACACCATGCTTGGCTACCTGTCATCAATGTGCAGGGTACAAGCAACATATAGTGGGATATTCTAGGCAAGTGTGTTTGTGTATGACATGGGTTCAGGAACGTGATTCTGGGTAATAGTAGGGTTGCATACTTTGTTCACCAGGCCTTTACTCAGATGTAGTGGTATGGTTTGCCAACACAGTCCCTTGGCTGACTGACATCCGGTAATTCTCGTGAGGATTATCAGGACATATATCATTGTGACACCATAGAGGAAAAACTACAAAATCTGCTCCCCAACATGTCCAGTGGTTAGACACTCTCAGCTACCTCCACACAGGCTCTGACTGTCAAACACACACACACCTGCCATGTCTTGGAATAGAACTCCTACCTAATTAGTGCATCATACTACAGCATTACGCAGTTACAGCATGCGCTATGGAGCTTACTGGGTTACAGTAGTCCCAGAGGTGTATTACTAGGTGGGTGACAACATCAGGATTGCCAAAGGTGGTTATGTGAATTGTAAAGAGTGTGCATACTCTAAAAAGTATTGTTCCTGTCACAGGCAGACAGTGACACACACACACACACATTAGGCTTGTTTTGGAAGAGAACTCCTACCTAACTAGGTTATCACACTACAGCAATACGCAGTTACAGCATGCTCTACAGAAAATATTAGCCACAGTGTAGTCCCAGAGGTGTATTTTAGGTGGGTGACATCAGCAGGTTTGCTGAGGTGGCCACGTTGAATTGTAAAGAGAGTGCATACTCTAAAAGCATTGTTTCTTTTACAAGCAGGCAGGCACACACACACAAACACCAAAAAACCAAAATGTTTTGAAACTTGTCCCCGGGAATAAACACCCTTTTTCCCAAACTAAATTTAAAACACAAAAATTTTCAGCATTTATGCAGTTT
>NW_025053412.1:0-9947 GCF_019279795.1 Protopterus annectens | reverse complement strand
TTTTTTTTTTATTTGTTTTTTTTTTTTTTTTTTTTTTGGAAAATTTTTTTTTTTTTCCCCCAAACCCCCCCAAAAGGGAAAAAAAGCATTTTTTTTTGGGGCTTTTCCCCGGGGCCAGTGACTTGTATTTCTTTAGGTGGAGCATGCCCATCAATTTGAGTTGGACAAGGGCTGGTTTGGTAAGTCAGCTGTAGAGATCAATTCTCCTTGAGTAAGTGGGATATATACCACTGAGTACAGCCGGAGTTTTTTCAATGAAATCGGGCTTCTATAAGACATATATGTTTGAGATCAGTAATACTCTTTGGTGATGTGGGCTCTTTGGTGGTCTCTTCCAGCTGCTTGAAATGTCTTGTGAGGCGAAGCATCTCAAATGGGGCATTCTACCTCTAAGGGATGGGTTCCAATGAGTGATTTAATGAGTGACGAGTAGAGGGGCACCTATAGAACCTCTTTATTTCTAGATGTCAGCTCGTGACTTGTGGCTTCCTTTAGGTGGAGCATGCTCCATCAATTCTGGAGTTGGACATGCATTTGTAAGTCAGGCAGAGATCACCTCTGAGTAAGTGGGATATCCCACTGAGTACAGGCCGGAGTTTTTCAGTCGGGCTCATAAGACATATGTTTGAGATCAGTAATACTACTCTTTGGTGATGTACTTTGTGGTCTTTCCAGCTGCTGGAAATGTCTTGTGAGGGCACATCCCAAATGGGGCATTCTACTCTATGATGGGTCTAATGAGTGATTTGCAGTAGAGGGCACTATAACCTCTTTTATTTTCCTCTAGATGTAAACCTTTTAGTAACTCAGATGGGCCACATAGAAGGATTTCCTAACTACTTTGGCAACATGATTGTCAAAGGAGAGATTAATGGTCTACCTGGGGGGTCACCAGTGATCTCTTTATTACCTCTTCTGTTTCGTGGCGGGGCTGCCAACTATGTGGTAATTCGGTGGGTGTTTTGTTTTTTTCTTTTCCCAAATGGGATGACTTTGCATTTTTTGGCATTTAGCTTTGGAGGCCAGTGTCCAGGTAAGGCCCTTTTGAGGATGTCCATGCCAGCCGGAGTCAGCTGGGCGGCTCCCCAGATGTCCTTCAAGGATGCATCTGCAGTCCTATTGATATGGGTTGTCCTGCCTCAGCGGCAGCCCTTCGGTCGGGCCGGATTCCAAAAGTCTGGGTCTGGCCTCGGCTGATGTCGCACTCCACCCAACGTCATAGCTGCTGTGGTATAAAGGCACTGAATGAGTTTCATTTCATTTTCCTCAGTCTTTCTTGCCTGCTAAGTGGTGCTCAAGCAAGAAAGCTGTCTGTCATAAGTGCCGGGTCGGTCAGATCCAGTGATTTCTACTATCAAGACTTCTAAAAGCTAAGTAATTGCTGCTAGACTCATTTCTCCTGTCTGCCCCCATTGTCAGACAAAAGTAAATAATTGTTTAACTTGTGGGAAACAAATACCATAAGCAAGTGATTTCCACTGTTACTGCCTTCCTTGTTTAGGGCCTGGACTACGACATATCAGCTTGTTTAGCCTGGGGCCTTTTAACCGGGACTTGACGCCTCGGACGCTGGTCGGAGTTTGCAGAGGAGTTTTTGGTCCCACTTACGTAAAATGCCGGCCGGTACCTGATCATACACACCAGCTAAAAAGCGCAAGCGAAAGTGACCGGACATCAGTAGTCCGCGTTTCCTGGTTGAAACCATGGTTAGGGCCAAACCATGCGAGTGTCTCCTGATTTTGGCTGAAACCGAGCCTTGGTTCTTCCTTCCGGCCGAAAGCACTGAGAAATAAGTCAAGCTTCAGAGCTTTGCTGAATCAAGCTACTGAAATTGCCCTTACAGAAGCTAGTAGCACCTCAGGATTTGCTGTCAGATATTATTCCTTTAGACATATCTACTTCTGTACGTGGGGCTGCACAGACCTCTCATCTAGTGTCTATCAAGGCTTCTTTTTCCAGGGCTAAAGCAGCTAAATCTTCTAAGGCCTTGCCTCACAAACCCCCCACACAGGCCTACTTTAGTTCCTTTGAAATGCTCAGCCTGGCTGAGATCTCATTTCTTTGATCAGGGATCCCAACCCTCACCCAGACAGGGCCTCCCAACCCCCTCCAGATAAGAGAGACCTAGGACTGAACCCCGGAACCTGTTTCTCACAGACTATTCCTCGGATGACTTAGGATATCTCAGACCCTTAGAAGGCCCATATTCTCCTTATGAGGATTCTGATGCGGAAGACTCCATTCCTTCTGCCTCCCTCCCAGAAGAATTTTCTTTGGGGAAACCTACATGCTATGAGGGAACACTTTCAATGGCAGGCCAGGATTTTTCAGATTCAAGGAAAAGGCTAAGGACTTTCTTACACTTACCACAGCATAGGCCTTGCCACATTAGCTGCAATTCATTCCCTCCAGTACTAACAGTTGTTGATGATGCATATAATGATGCCTGTACTGCCCCTGATTCTCTTCCTCCGCCCCTGCCAAGCCTGACAGATATTACAGGGTCCCGGACACACACACACTACCATTTGTATAAGGCTCCTGTTGCAGATCCCAAACCATTTCACAGGGCCCTAAAGTTGTGGCAGCTGCTTTTTGCCAAAATCCTCCTCTGAAAGGGAATCTGGAGCATTAGAGAGATGGGGTAAAAGGTTTATACTCTGCTGCTCTTTCTCGCCAGGGCCTAACTGTCAATTTCATGATTCAGTACCAGGAATTTTTGTTAGACCAGCTAAATAAAAACTGTCCTCTCCTGAACCTATAGACCGCAAGTCCTTCTCAGGATTTACATAACTCCTGGCAGGTCAGTAACCATTTCTTAAAATGTGGCTATGATGCACTGGAGGCTTCCTTTAGATCAGCTATGACTGGAACAGTGATTCGAAGGCATGCCTGGTTAAAAGAACAATCCTTACCAGACCATGTTAAGTCAAAACTCCTAGATGCTCCTATGGAGAAACACAGTTTGTTTGGCTCTCCTGCACAGGAGGTTCTAAAGAAGGTGGAGAAAAAGCAAAATCTGTCCAAACAGTCAAGGATTTCACAGGTCCAACCTCCGAGGGGTTTGCAGAAATTGGCCTTGAAGAATTGGTCCTTTCCAGACACCTCCAGAGCACAGAGAGGTAGAAATGGATGCCCAAGAGGCAGAGGTCAATCCAGGGTGCCTACAGGGACGCCAGTGGCAACCTACCAAATCCAGAGAAGTACCACAGATTCAACTACAAATCACTTCCACTCTACAGGTGGCAGACTCAATGATTTGGCTCTGACTCCGCTACCAGGGAACAACTGGAAGCACCCTTTAAGGAAAACTAGCTTTATTTCAACAACTGGCATTACATTACAGGAGACAAATGGACCTTACAAACAATAGACAAGGCTACAGGTTTCACTCTCACACTCTACCAAAAAGAGAGGAATGCCAAACCACTACCACCAAGCCAAAACAGATCAAGGCGCTCTGAACAAATCAACAACTTACTAAGGATGAGAGCTATAGAAGGTAAATTACTATGGAACAAGGCACAAGGATTTTACTTCCAGGCTTTTCCTTTGTACCAAGAAAAAGAAAATCAATGGAGACCTATTTCATTTGTCCGCTCTGAACACATACCTCATTGTTCCAAAATTCAAAATGCTGACCCTCCAGCAACTTCTTCCCATGTTGGGCAAGGAGTCTTGGCTGGTGACTCTAGATCTCAAGGAGGCATACCTGCACGTCCCTATACGACCAGATTGCAGAAGACACCTCCGATTTCTTGCAGGATCAGAGCATTATCAATTCTCAGCATTGCCCTTTGGCGAAATGCCTGGCATCAGTAATTGCTCATTGCAGGCTTCAGGGAATTCAAATTTACCCATACCTGGACGACTGCCTAATACAAGCGGACAACAAGGCAAAATTAACAAAAGATTTGGAAAAGGTCATACAACTGTTGCAAGCCTTGGGATACACAGTCAACATGCAAAAATCAAGACTAGTACCATCTCAAAGGATAACCTTCTTGGGTGCAGAACTGGATACATCAACTCAGATGGCCTTTCTCACGGAAGAAAAACAAAAGCAACTACCAATATATTTCATGACATTAACAACACAAACTCAGCTTACTGCAAGGAAAGTCCTGGGCTCTGTTCTGGGTTACATGGCATCCTGCATAATATCTGATTCCATGCCAGCATATGAGAAAGTTGCAATGGTACCTAAGGAATGTATGGTCTCAACACAAGCACAGTCTAGAAGCCCAGATTCCAATAATTCCATGCCTGAAGCAAGAATTCCAGTGGTGGGCTCAGGCCTGTCAGTTGAACAGAGGACTGCCTTTCCACAAACCTCATCCAATCCAGACCATCACCACGGACGCCTCAGACCTAGGCTGGCCGGCGCACATGGTGGACAAGGGCATACAAGGCCTATGGCCCCAAGACCAGCTGACCCTACACATAAATCTAAAAGAGATGCTATGTGAAACATGCAATCCAGGCATTCCGGCCATTCCTTCAACAAGGTCACCTGCTGATAAGGACGGACAATACCACAGTCATGTGGTATATCAACAAACAGGGAGGTACACACTCATATCCTCTATGCCGGATGGCAATGGACCTGTGGAATGTGGCCCTGAATCTCAACATTCAACTTCAGGCCAGATTTGTACCAGGAAAGGAAAATTCACTAGCAGACACCTTAAGCAGAACTACCACGGATGCTCACGAATGGATGCTGCATCCAGATACCTTCAAAACCATAACAAAGAAATGGGGACTACCAGAGATAGACCTGTTCGCCTCCCCACATAACCACCAATTCTGCTCAAGAACATACCATCCACTGGCGTGGAGGGTGGACTCCTTTCCTTCAGCTGGAAAAACCTGACAGCATATGCATTCCCACCTCTTCCTTTGATATACAAAGTCCTACTGAAGATCAAAGAGGATCAGCCAAGGGTAATCCTGATAGCTCCAGACTGGCCGAGGCAACATTGGTACCCGCTACTGAGAAGCATGTCTCGGACACACGATGGCTCCTACTCTACCTCTATGTCCCTTACTTCTAACACAGAAAACTACAAGATCCTACATCCAAACTTGAAAACCCTGCAGCTAGCTGCTTGGAATATTGCATAAAACAAAATAACCCAGATTTATCTCAGAGGGTTAAGGATTATCCTGGAGGCTGTAGACCCTCCACAAGGAAAAACTTATTCAGCCAAATGGAAAAGATACCTCATTTGGAGTGCAGCAAAGGGAGAAAATGTCTCATTGGCAAACATAGCACAAATCCTGGAATACTTAGCAGAACTGTTCCACAATGGCCTGTCCTACTCCTCCATTAAGATTCATGCATCAGCAATCTCAGCAGAGTACAACATGGATCCTCCTGTCTTCTCTCATCCTCTACTCAGACAGTTCTTGAGAGGAATCAAAATGTAAAGCCTCCAAGGAAACCACCTTTACCTGCATGGGATCTCAACTTTGTGCTGGAAAAGTTGACACTTCCCCCTTTTGAACCAGCAGCAACAGCAGATTTACAATTCTTGTCTTGGAAAACTGCTTTCCTGCTAGCAATCACTTCAGCAAGAAGGGTATCTGAATTACAGGCATTAATAGCAGTACAGCCCTTCCTTATCTTTCATCAGGATAGAGTGTCTCTGAGAACCAACCCTACCTTTATGCCAAAAGTGGTCTCCAGAGTATCATTGAACCAAGCGATTCATTTACCTACATTCTTCCCCAACCCACAGAACAGGGGAAAGACTGCTACATACCTTGGATGTGCACAGACAATTACGCTACTATTTGGACAGAACCAAGACCAACAGAAAAACTGACCAACTTCTGGTAGCATATGCAACAGGAATGCAAGGAAAAGCAATTTCAAAGCAGACAATCTCAAAATGGATAGGAAATTGCATACGATTTTGCTACTCTTTTCATGGAAAGACAACTCCTGAAAATATCAGACCTCATTCTACAAGAGCTACAGCCACCACTACAGCTTTCCTACGAGGAGTGGCTACCAAAGACATTTTAGAAGCTGCTACTTGGAGCTCCGTGCATACATTTGCCAAGCATTATAACCTCCCTTTATACTCCAGATCCCGAGCAGGTTTTCCAACTGCTGTGTTGCAAGGGATCTTGACTACACCATCTTTATCTTAGTGCCTCCCCAGTTTGGCTATGGTATTCTACCCATATGTTAGGACTGCAGATGCATCCTTGAAGGACATAGTACAGTTTTGTACCTACCATAAATGTAGATGTCCGATAGATATGCATCTGCAGTCAGGATTACCCACCCTTCCTCTGTGGTACTCCTAGGTATCTATCCCTGTTTTAGCTAGCTGGGGGAAATTATTATGGTGTATTTGTTTTGTATATATATATATATATATATATATATATATATATATATATATATATAATTTTTGCTCTCTACTGTTTGGAATTATTTGCATTTATCCAAATTTAGCCTTCCTAGAGGGCACCTGGCATCTGGGGCAAGAAACACTGAGGAAAATGGCGTTGGCTAATGCCTTTATACCACAGCAGCTATGACGTCGGGTGGAGTGCGACATCAGCCGAGGCCAGACCCAGACTTTGGAATCCGGCCGACCGAAGGGCTGCCTGAGGCAGGACAACCCATAAGTTAGGACTGCAGATGCATACCTATCGGACATCTACATTTATGGTAGGTACAAAACTGTACTTTTGCAGTCATTGGTGAACTTGGTTAGCCATAGTCCTCCTGTGTTTGCCTGTACTTCTGAGAAGTATATGCCGAACAGTTGGGGTCCCAGGACCGAGCCTTGCGGGACACTACTTGTGACTGGTTTAGAGTCGGACCTGGAGCCCACTATTCTTACCGTGTGAGTTTTGTCTGTAAGCCAGTTGGCAGCCCATCTCATGACATAGGGATTTATGTTCAGGCTGGTGAGTTTTTCTGTAATACCCGAGTGGGGAATGGTGTCGAAAGCCTTGGCGAGGTTAAGGTAGGCTGTGTGAACCACCTTTCCCTCATCTATGGCCTTGGTGACTGTCTCGAAGAAGTCAACCAGGTTTAGTAGGCATGATCTGTCCTTAGCAAAGCCGAATTGGGTCGGGTCAAGTGTTTGGAGGTTCCCAATGTCTTTGTTAATGAGTTCCATGATGATGCGCTCCATAGCCTTGCAGGCCAGGCTAGTCAGGCTTATGGGGCGATAGTTACCAGGGTTAGTTGTGGCTCCTCCTTTGTGGAGAGGAATAACCGTTGGTGTGCGCCATTCTATTGGCACGTGCCTGTGGAGAGGCTGAGGTTGGACAGCGTGTTTAGGTGGGGGGTTAGTTCGTTCTTTAGTTCGTGCAAGACGTAGCCTGGGACACCATATGGTCCCATTGACGCTGTGTTTTTGGCTTTTGAAACGGCTGTTTTCACCTGTGCGTCTGTGATTTTTGGGATACTACACTTTTCTGGTATTGTTGTGGGCCTTTTTGGAGGTGAGAGGTGGGTGAAGTTTGTACTGAATCTATCTGCCAGGATGTTGGCAATATCAGTAAGTTCAGTATAGTTTGTGCTATTTTGCACTAGTTCAGTGCATATCTGCGAGTTGCCACTTAGATTCTTAGCATAGCTAAAGAAGGATTTGTGGTTATCTTTTGAATCCTTGGCTATTTTTCTTTTGAAGTTAGCCTTGGATGATTTTCTGAGGGACCTTAGTTTCTTACTGATACTGATCAGGGATGTCTTTCCTTCTTGGGATTTGCTTTTTTTCTGAACTAGTTTCCTCCTTCTATTGTATACCCTGTTTATGGCAGGGGTCCACCAAACTGGTTTCCTTCTCTTAATGGAGTGAGTCTTGGTTTTGCTAGGGATGGCATGATCCATGCATCCTTGTTAGGTGCTCATCGAGTGCATTTGTAAAGGTTTCTGCATCTTGGGCAGCATTATCCTGTAGTGTGAGGGCTGTGAAACTTACCACCTCTGTCTTAAGTAAGGTGAAGTTTGCTTTTGAAACATTTTTTTACTGTGGTTTCCTTAGTTGGGTGTGGTGGTGGGGTGTGGACATCCAGAGTGACTAGTTTATGGTCTGATCTAACCAGTAACGGACTGACCTTCGGTGTGGAACACCTGTCGCCCATGTTGGTGATGACCAGGTCCAATATGTTTTCACCTCTGGTAGGGGAGTTTACCAGCTGATCCACGGCATTTGAGTTGATGAATTCCAGGAAGTGCTGGGCCTGGGAATTTGTACTTGAGTAGTTTTCCCATTGAATGGTGGGGTAATTGAAATCACCCAATATCAGGGTGTTTGGTAGGACCTTCATGGTTTCCAGTGTCTCCAGAAAGGTGGAGTGGTGGTCCTGGGTCGTGGAGGGTGATCTTAGCAGGCCACAATTTTCATTGCAGATTTTTCCGATGTTAGTTGCACATGGATGATCTCAGAGATATCATGCTGCGCCACTAACCTGGAGGTGTAGGTATCCTTGATGAATATGGATATACCCCCTCCTTTTGTGTTTTGGTCCGTGTTCTGTGGCCAAAATGTGGTATGAGTTGTAGCCCGGTAGTGCTGGGGTGCTCTCTGGAGCCTTGAACCAGGTTTCAGTTACTGTACAGATGTCAATGTTCTCCAAACTGATGAGTGCTTTGAGTGCGTGCATTTTGAGATTTAAACTCCTGGTGTTGAGTAGCATAACCCTCAGTTTTTTGTTAATTGTACTTTTTACGGAGGTGGGTTTGATTTTTGTGCCTTGCTTAAAAAAGGCATTATGGGGTCAGCAAGAGCCTTGACCAGTATTCAAAAGTCTAGGGGTGACAGGGGCAAGCCATCTGTTGCGAAGCAATGCGGCTTGATGAGCATGTCATCCCAGGCTGACAGACACTGGATCCCCTTTGAATGACGCCAGAAGCTTAGCCAATTGTTGAAATTGATCATTGTTTTCTTTATACTGAGGTATCATTCTTGGTGAGGGCAGGATGCTACTCAGGGTCATGGTCATACCAGCCTGGGCTACATGATCAGAGAGCTCTTCCATGTCTGTCTTCATGTAGTCCAGGGAGGTCCGTCTCAGGTCATTCACACCAACATGAACAATGACAGAGTCATATTTGTACTTGTTCTGGAGTGACCTGAGTGCTTGTGTTATGTGGTGGATTTTGGCTCCCGACAGTCAGCTAACAGTAACCTTCTGCTTGTCTATCCTAGTGAATGGGACGTCAGTGTGCCTGACTATAGATTCACCTATTACTAGTGTGTTAGGTATGTTATTTCACTTTAAGGGCTATAATTGTGCGGCACACTGATTTTGTGTTTTATGTTTTGTCTGGTTTGTGACGGGAAGTGCAGGTTATTTGGGTGTCTGCTTTGGAGGTCTCTGATGCTTTTGCAGGTTTTTATTTAGAGCCTCCGAGTATGATTTTTTGTATTTATGTGTATCTTTTGCCAGTGGTGTTTTAGTAGGTCTGTGTGCGGCTGGAGTTGTGGTGCAAGTGTTAACCTTCTCCTCTTGACTGTCTGTTCCAGTCTTGGGTGGAGACAGTTTAGTTTCCAGTTTGGCTGTATAATTGCATCTCTCGCATATGTTAGTGTTTTGTGGTAGGAGGAGAGGGTTGTCTGTGTACATGAGGCAGTTGTAACATTGCCTCAGGATAGCCAGATTCACCAGCTGGACTGGAGAGCGCACCTGAAGTTGCCCTTTGGTCATGCCTGAATAGTAGGGTGAGCTGCTTAGTCGCTTGGTTGGTGAGGGGTGAACAAAGAGCCTTGCCCTGCTGGGCAATCAGTGTCACGGTATATTAGTGCTTGCTATTAAGTCTGAGGAAGTGCTGATCTGTAAGATGCTTTTTGAGTGCTTAGGTTGAGAGTTAGACTAGTTTCAAGGGAAAAACTGAAGAGGAGACTTAGTGGAGCCGGGAATAATTTAACCATAGCTAACCGGCACTGCACAAAAAAACCCTGCAAAAAGGG
>NW_025053411.1:0-9874 GCF_019279795.1 Protopterus annectens | reverse complement strand
GAGAGAGAGAGACAAAGTAGAAAGGGAAGGGGTAGAGGCAGGAAGCCAAGGGTGTTTGTATATGATCCATGGGTGGAGTGTGGTATCTGGGCATTATGGTGGTTGCCTATATTGTGTACTAATCCATATTATTGTCACGGTAATTTCACATGGCTGCGCACATTTATGGCTGAGGATTGTTGACAACAATCTCTACAATATTTTGAAATGTTGGCGCCCAGCAATGTTGACAATAGGACATGTGGCTCTAAATGTAATGATGTGGCAAAACCCACACTGCAATGGACCCTGTCATTACACAATCACCGAACACCCCAGGACACTGTTGACACACATACAAACACACACTTACCAGTACGGGTTTCAACCCTACCTGACTATGTATTGCTGGCCATTGTTGGCTGCAGTTGCGTTGCCACGCCAGCTTACATGTTGAGAACTGTCAAGGTATCTTTGAAGGTGAGTGACATCAGCAACAATGAAAAGAGGAGGGATAAGGAGTGTGGTGTGACTGTCCACAAAAAGCAGATGTCAGGAGGAACCCACACCCAAACTCTCTCAGAGATACGCACACATTATCACAGTTGGCAGGGTCAGGATTAGAACTCCAATCCTAACTAACAGTTAGCTACACTACAGTATTACACAGTTATCACACATTACAGAGCTTATCAGGCTGATATATATGGCCAATGGGTTATTTCAAGGTGACTGACATCCCAACAGGCATGCTGGACAATGGGAGGTGTGGTGTGAATGGCTTCAAAATCATTAATCTCCACACACACACACACACACACACACACACACACACACACACACACACACACACACACACTTGCACCGGTACTGAGATGCATGGGTTTGTTGCTTTCTGGTGTGTAGTGATTTGACTTTATTATGAAAGGCTGCTAGGCTAGGCAAAGGGAATACCTTGGCATGGGCACATGACAATGGTCTCCAGTGTGGCTCCAGGGTGTAGTCCCTGGATTGGCCCACACAGGTGGGTGTGTTCACCATTCACTCATCTGGGTTACTATTGTGGGTGTGAGGTACATGCAATGCTTGCCATGTATGTGATCTATATTCCATGACATGGACCCAGTGTCTGGGTTGTGCTGTCCCACAGCCATGTTCTGTGACATGTGGAAATAGACAGGGTCTCTGGGGCATGTTGTGTGGACGGGTGTTATATCTGATGTGGCATTCCTGACCTCGTAATGGTGAGACCTGGCTATGGAACTGGTCATGCCTGCACCTACCATTGACAGCATGATACAAATTATTCAGTGGAGTTAGTGGCATCTCTCTATACAGGGCATGTATGTATAAGGCGTAGTATTCCCTTTGTGGGTTACATTTTGCATACTCTACCGGTTATTGAAGGCGTCCGGTAAGAACACCAGCCAGGACCACTGTAGCATTTATTACCTATTAGGAATGGAACAGGGGTGCATGTCCTTTTGCCGATGGATAACACAGTGAGGAGATGTTACACATCACGGTACATTCTGATGTGTCAGTGCTTGATGTTGTGAATTTGGTGTGTAGTCCACTGCAATCACACCATGGTTACTATCTATGGGCATGTAAAAAGAACTACCAATATAGTGGTTGTTCACTAGCTGATGCGTTTGTGTATGAGACATGGGTGAAGTGTTCTCTAGGTAATACAAAGGGTTGCCTAAATTGTTTACCAATCATAATGTCACATGTAGGGCTATATGGATTGTCTACCAACTTACCTCTGCTGTTTGACATATGTTGTCCTTGTAAGGTGGACATTGTGACCATGCTCGTGGGTCCTCAATATAATAATTTAGCAAACCCACCCCACAATGCATCCTGTGTTACTAATCACATCAATCCCTGGATACTGATGACAGACACACACACACTTGCCAGTACTAAAAATTCAGATCCCTACTGTGTATTTTACTACAGTGTGCCACATTACTCAGCATGCAGTTTATTGGATGGATGTTGTCCCAAGGTTCTTCAAAAGGCGGGAACATCGCAAGCCCTTGTAAATATGGCATTGGGTGATGTGGTGAGACAGAGATCCCAGAAATAATTTCACCCTAATCCACATTTACTTCCCAGTGAGGTTCAAACCTCTAACAACCTTCTGAAGACCCGTTATATTTACATTTACCACATGCACCACTGACCATGACATGTTTTAAGCTTCACAACAGATACTTGAAGATTGGATGATATCATGCAGGACTGCTAAGTCAGGCTCTGAGATGTGTACAGGCTGTAAATGAAACCCAGAAATCTTTGCCAAAGTACACACATACATATGTTCACCCTAGGCAACTTGCCACAGATGAGATTCAAACCCTTAGCGGTGTAGTTACTGCTACTACATTTCCTCATTTATGATATGCCACGGGCTTATAGGGCTAGCCCTTCTGGAGTGTGTTGGGGTAGATGACATCAGCAGGCTTGCTAAAGTGGGGTAATGGGGAGGTTAACCAGTGGCTGCATGAATAGCATAAAAACGTTACTCTCCTACACTGAGTTTCACAGGTGCCGTAATACCAGGATTAGCACTCCTACCCTAACTAGTATGTTACATTATAGCATTATGCGGTTATTGCATGCGCCACAATTAACTTACAGGGCTGGACCTTCTCCAAGGAGGTATTTCAAGGTGACTGACATCAACATGCTTTAAAGTAGAGACAATGGGAGGTGTAGTGACTGTGAATGGCCTAAAAACCATTGATCCCTACACCCACACACAGTTTCTGGTTACCATGTCTGGGATTGACCACCTAACTAGTATGTCACGCTATAGCATTACACACAGTTGTGCACACACACGATATAGGGATGAACCTTGTCCAAAGGGGTATTTCGGGTGACTGACATCAGCAGGCTAGCTAAACTAGGGTGTGGGGACTGCAGTATGACGGGGAATGGGCCATAAACCTTTCCTCTGAAACACACACACAACACTCAGTGCACACACAACTACTTTGACGGGTGGCGTATCACGACTGGTGAGTGAATAATGACTTGTACTGTCATGTTACACAGTTATCACAAAGAACCGCGGGCAATTAGCGGTGCTGGGGACTACCAGGGGTCAAATCATACAGTGATGAACATCGGCACATCATGTGATACTGGTCAGTTAGTTTGTGGTGGCTGCAGGATCTCATGATGGGAGCTCTTTATTGTCAGTAGTCTGTATCTCTTACATCTCTGGCCCATGTTTGACCTATTATAGTGTGTTGTCCTTGTGGATATATGTGTGTATTCTATCCGATATTGTGCAAAACATGAATGGTGTGCAATGTGGTGTGTGTGTGCTGAAATCTGGGCTGACAGATATCTATAGTCCACTGTTGTTGTCAGACATGGGGCTTCATTACAAGTGACAGGAGCACTTTAGTATGACCAACACCATTTGGTATCAGACATGGGCTTTCTTTCTCTAAGTGTGGGACCATATCCAGTATGACCTTCTGTGTGAATAATGTGAATCCATTACAGGTGAGTTTCGCCTCCAGTGCAGGCATTTACATTCTACCTACAGCTATTCTCTGTTTTCAGGCAAAGGATAGTGGATACTGTAACTAATTGTGTCTCTGTGCTGCTTGTGTTACATGGTTTTGGTGTTAGCAGAGATATTCAGACACTTGTATGTACTGTTTTTACACTGTGATGTAGTATGTCATCAACTACCCAACAGATATGCTTATATGCTCACAGCAGTAATTTCCTGGGAGCCTGATGAATCAAAAGCTGTGCTGCAGTATTGTGGTCTGCCTTCCTTGTTCTTTTTCCATTGCCATTCTGGAGGGAGCTGCAGACATTTGCTGATGGCTCATGTAATGCTCCACCACCTTGATGGTGGCGGGGATCTGCTTGTACATCTATTTTATGACAGAATGGCCATATCTGTTGTGACCTTTTCTAATATACAAACCACTGTTTACCCAGAGACAGGGCTCATATATCTGGGTCGTTCACACATTGTAGTTTCTGAGCGGGTGACCACCCATTACTGGGTTGGCAGGCAGAGATGAAGTTGGGCACACACATCAGGTTCAGACTTCACACTGCTCCATGGTGTCCGTAGCTTCACACCCCTCCCCTGTTCTAATCACTCGCTACAACATTATACAAAGCGATATCTGATAAGTATCCCTATAGTTATCCTTCATCATGATGTTGGGGTTGGTCCACAGTTCATTGCAGTAGGACATGGTGGGCATGCTACTGAGGTTTTATCCAACATGGTGCCTTACATTTGTATTAATTGGACTGTGTTATGTAGATTGTTGGGACTCCATGAGATAACAGCCATTGGCAGTATAAGGTGAGACAGGCCTTTTACAGGGGACTGTAGGGCATTTTGGTAGTGCTGCGAGCCATCTGCTTAGCAGGCCAGTGCATTCTGCCCTCCTACAGTCCCAGGCTGCAAAGCCACTGGATTCCCTGGGGTGACAGGAGTAGGTGTGCAAGGTGTTAGTGGCAGTTTCTGTCATTTATTATTAATCCGGTGGTGTGGATGCTGGCAGGGTGCTGCTTGGCCTAGGGACACACCTGCATGGGACACCTCTTCAGCATGCTGCATTATGTGGGTATTCCCATACAGGAATGGGGTCATACTGTACTCATTTAACAACTGGGGATGAAGCCTGTGATGAACCTGTGGCTGATGGTGGGGGCTGAGCTGAGTGCATGTCTGCTATGGAAGCTTCTTTAAAGCTGACTCACAAATATCAAGTGGTTGTGCCCTTATGCTGGATTGTCTTGGGACATCGACGCGGTTTTTCAGTACTTCATAACTGTGTGCCCTTTTGTGGTCTGCCTGTGTTTGGCCAGACTACATCAGTATTCATCTACACGAACGCTAATATTACTGCAACTGTATGTGCATTTCTAAATGTGTGTGCATTTGACAGTTACATTTATATACTCTGTCTAGGGTACTTCCACCTGTGTACTGTGTGTATGTCTGGGCCCACATTACATGGCATGTTCATCTCTCAGATGGTGGTGAATATTACATCAAAACTAATTACTATGGTTACTGCTGGATTGAGTCGCTTGTGGGATGCATTGGCCTTGGCACTGCAGTTGTCAGAACATGACACTATAACACTGGTCATAGGCCACGGGACACAATCTCCATGCCTACATACTTTGCCACTTCCACAATATGCAACACACAACAACGCAACACATAGAGCCCTGCATAATTGTGCATGTGCAGCTTAATCTATCCTGCTAATTTGGCCAGCTCAGGTAATCTGTGCCACTGTTATTATACCCACGTAACACATATTGCTACATTTCGTGGGATTGTGGAGGCACACTGACAGCATAGCTTGTTACTGTATTTGTACGTATTTCAGGTACTCTGTTGAAACTTGTTTCATTCTGTATTCACAGACATATCATGCAGTCCTAGAGCATATCGGTGAAATTTCAGATCTTAAGAGTTTATTGACTTCCCCATTTCAGTTCAGACTTCTTACCCTTCAGAACTAACTCCAACTGCGTCTCTTGTGATCTGTCTGTGTAGGTCTGGAGGGCTCTTCTCCTTTTGCAGTAATCAGAGGCCGTAGCACAGCCTTTCTTTGTGGTCATCACAACTGTCACTGCTGGCTGAGACTGTTGACGTATTGTATGACCTCACTGACCGCCGTGATAGCATCCCTGTGGACACACATTTGGCCCCACCACATCCTGCGGTGGGATTTGGCTCTTCATGTCTAGTACTGCCTACTATGCTGACACCAGTATTTGTTACAGATTTCATGCTGCCCATATAGATGTCTACTATCTGCTGCCATTCCATTCAGCCACCCAATTTTCTTGCATGCTCACATCCGTACCATAGATACAAGTAGCCAGGGCCTTCCTCATTCAGGGAATTGATGGGTGACACCTTGGCTGTGCAGGGATGGTGCTGGAGGGCTGACTATGTTGGATGCACATAGTACTCCTACTCCTTAAAAGCACAGGCGTCATGTTTGGCATCCACACTGTATGTGTGAGTCAGAGATAGGTGGCATTCCCTGGGACACCATGTCAGTGTATTATGTGCTATGTACTGCCTCTTTGCCAAACATGGGCATACTAGACATGCCTCCTTCCTACTGCCTACAGAGACAAAGGTTGTTCTCTCAAGTCCAGTCTGTGCCTGTGCTGGCCTTGGCAATGGTGGGGAACTTTAGGCCTGCCCGTGCTGTTCCTGCTACAGCTGTTTCCACAGGATCATAATGTGCAGCACTTCTTTTACAATGGTGGGTACATGTGGCTGGAAGTACTGCAGGCTCCACGGATATATCGAGCACTGGAACTTTGTGACTTGAGCATCCCAAACACATGCTCTATTATGATTCTGGTTTGTGTGTGTGCCTCATTATGGAGATCTTGTTCAGATGTGTGTGCATTTCTGATGGGTGTCATCAGCCACAGCTCCAGTGCATAACCAGCATCCCCCACTAGGTGGCCATATGGGATGTCCCCACTGGCAAATCTCTGGTACAGCTGTGTCATATGCCAGATGTGGGAGTCATAATAGTTTCCAGGGCTACCTGCACACACATTCATTATAATGCCCTGGGCATCACACACAACCTGGCAGTTGATGGAGGGGAAGCCCTTGCGGTTTATATAGATCCTATCCCACTCACTGGGTGGTGCTTTGATGTATATGTGCATGCAGTCTATAGCACCCACTACCTCAGGGTATTCTGCTATTTGGTGTAAGAGACACATATTGCTGGTCAATGCCTCATGGGTTTTGTGGAAATATATGTGCTCACCAGCATGAGCTGACATGGCATCCAGGAACTGGAGGAGTACCCTGGATGCTGATGCCTGTGAAATCCCCATGATATCCACAGTTGGCCTTTGGAAGGTACCTGTGGCTAGTATTGTAATCTTTCCCATATCTTATTGGTATCCACTGGGATGGGTTCCCCTCTGCTGGTTCTGTGTGTGTGAGGCTGGCACAGCTCAACAACTTGCTGTAGGTGGTCCCTGTCCACCCTATAGCGCTCCACTATCTCCAGCCCATGTAGCCCCTGGTAGGTTACCCTGGGTCTGTACACTCTTATCCTTTTCCTCACTAGTTTGGTCATCAGCATTCTCATCGTCACCACCCTCAGCCTCTTCCACACATTGATTGTAAGGCTTAACAGCAGCCCCTCATTTGTTGGTTTTGTTAGAGTAAAATTTCCCCATTTGTACACCGGTGCTGGTGTGAGAAAAACTAAGTGAAAGGTGTTGCATAGTTATAGTGATGTTCTGGGCCAGGCTGCTGCCTGTGTGGTGGCTGATTCTGATACATTTCATCTGCCAGCCCCTGCTAGTGTTCCTTGATTACCACTTCCTACTGCTGTTTTCCCTTCCACATTGCCTTCCGGTTTAAGCGAGGCATGCTACAAACCCAGTGCTCAGATGTGAATGGAACTGCTATTTCCTGAGTGTGTTTTTCTTTTTGTTTGTTTAAAACCAGTGCGCAACTTTTACACCCATTTAGGTAATATAAATACTGCTAGGCAGCTTGGACACACCCCCTTCCTTAGCTGTGTAGCTTCTAAGGGGCAAAAAGCGAGCCACTGTGTTCCAATAAGCTTACAGCAGTGTGACATTCCCCTCATGAGGTCATCTAATGCCAGAGCAGACACAGGGTGCTATTGCACCTACATGGTTGGTGCAAGCTAGCAATGAGGGGAAATCTGTGATTTAGTATAATTTCCCTCATTTACATAGAACTGACTGCTAATGCATGGTTACAAAACCGACAATCAGCCTTCCGCCTTAGCAACCACTATTCTATGGTCTTGTGTTATGCATGCCATTGACTATTATGGCAAAATGATAATTTTGGTTTAAAAGCTTATTTCAACTTTTTCTTATTTTTAAGGCTGATCCATTTGTAAACGCTGCCCTACACATAGCAGCGGTCGGCCAAAATAAAGTTAATTTTTATAATTTTGAACTATTTTTCATGCCTGGCCATATGTTTGGCCACTGGCATGCTAACTGCCACAGCCATGCTTTTCTATGAGCTGTCATGCCTCCGTTTTGTAGTTTGCTGAAATGTATTTAGCTACTGTTTGACCCACATTTCTGCAATCTATATTCCTACCACGAATGCCTGCCTCAACTACTGGTTCTAATTCACCTGTTTGCATGTTTTTTTGCAACAAATGAGGTAATTAACTGCTCTGAGGAGCTGTGTCCATACAGGAATAGTGCAGGAGGCTTTACCAGTGCATCCTGGGGAGCTCATTCCTGGATCGCACGTCGGCCATATTGCCTGCAGCAGGTCTTGCACTATTCCTGCACACCGTGCAGCGCTTGCTGAATCCTGGGATCCTCTATTTCCTACACCCTTCAGTTAATCATCTCTGTATATGTTAACAGGAATTTACATTAGTTGAAAATCTCAGAATGCACTTGGTCAATCTTTCTCTCTAGGGTAACTAAATCATTTTTTCTTCTACTGACATTACCATCTACTTTTCTCAACAATACTTCACCACACTGCTTTTGGTCTCTCTCTTACATTTTTCTCACTTTTACTTCACATTTTCTTAAACTTTAACAATTTGCAGTACTTTGCAAGCTTTTGCTACTTTAAATTGTTCACTTCCTGGAGCTCTGTTTTTAGCTGCTTACACTGCTGCTGCTGCCTTTTTGGAACCTCTATGTTGAAATATATTGCCTCTGAAAGTACACATTTATCTTTTAGTCAGGGAGTCAGTCATAGCCTTATATTCATTAGTCCAGTCTGCTCACACTTTTATTAGTCTCCGAACATTTGCTAATTAATTTTAGCAGTTGAGATGGAATTAATATACTAAATTAAGTTTTTCAACTTAACAGTTCCTACAGACACACTTTCAGTCAGCTCATCTCAGTGGATACTGTAAAATCCTGGACTGATGAAAGGCAACACACTTTCCCCTAGAATGTGAGAATATCCTTGAAGGACCTCTTCAGACTACTTGAATACAAAGGGACAAGGACAAAGATTAAGAGTTAATCAGTTCTTTATATTAATAGCTGGTAAGTTTTCCTCAGGTGTCTCCCCAAGTGCTTTAAGACTGACACTGACTGCTGCACTCTGTAATGAGGTGCTTTGGTGAGCTAGTGAAGAAGAATTTTTTCATACATTAAGTGAGATAAGACCCTTGTCTCTGTTGATGTTTGTGTTATTACAGGAATCACTAGCTTTATTATATGTGATTTGCAGAAAGCACTGTGCAGAAATAACTAAGGGCAGGATTCACGAAACCGTGCCAGAGTTAACCAAGTCTTTACATGGGCTGCCAGTTAAATGGTGTGGCGTCAGCATACCATGCATATTCATGAGGGCATGCTGGATACCTAAATATGGTCGTGTGGGAAGGCGGGGCGTGTCTGCACAGGTCCTGCAAGGGACCGCCCCCAGGAAGCTCACACAGTCCCGAGAAAGAAACGCACCCACAAAGCGAGGTCTGCGGGTAATGTCCAGAAGCACAGCAGCACATGCCCCCCACAGACTATAAACCCAACTGTAATGTAAAATGTAAAAAATCAACAGTTTAATTTTTTTTATAATTTTCAAAACTGTTTGCCGTAATTGTTTTCGTTTGCGCGGGTGTGCCCGCCGGCTCAGCCACAGTTAGCACTCATTGGGAAAAGCATGTAAGATAAATACTGTAAAATCAAGCCAAGTGGCAATAAGCGTGGCGGTAGAGACATCGACCAAAAGAGGAGGTGGCCATGGTGCGAGCCCCCACAAGATGATTTTCTATTTTTAGTGAAATAAGCGTGAAACAATCCCCTGACATATATGTATATGTATATATATATATATATATATATATATATATATATATATATAAAA
>NW_025053410.1:0-10056 GCF_019279795.1 Protopterus annectens | reverse complement strand
TGGAAAATTGAAAATGCATATGACAGTATTTATGTAGTAAAGGACAGGGATTGAACATTATTTTAAGAAGCTCATTACACACTTGTTGGAGACTTCTAGTGATCTCTGAGGAGGCTTTACCAGTAAACTAAAACAACAGGAATGCCATTCATGTGTGGTCCATAACCTGTACCAGTAATCATTTAAGCAATGATATCTTGAGCTTCATTTTCTTGATTTGCTTTTCATTTTACTTTGATCATGTTTTCCCATGAACAAGTAGATAGTTGTCAGGGCAACAGGTCTTTTTGGATAAGAAACATTTTTACAAGTGGGGCATCACAGAATTGCTACTTTCAGCATGTTACTGGTACTTTAATAAAGCTGAATATAAATTATAATTAGAACTGCAGTGCAAGGGAGAAGTAGTTTGAGTTGAGTGCTGCTTGTTTTTCTTATACTTGATTTTGACGGTAGCATTCCGTAATGTATTTAAAAGTAATTTATTTTTCTTCATGCCTCTCGTACAAGCTTTTTGTTTCCATCTAGATATTAAGTAAGCTGTCATGCAGCCAATGCATTTAAATATTTTTATTCTTTTACACTTCATTTGTCTTGATTTGACTCTCATAATGAGGGTTTGGCACCCAGGGCAGCATATTTAATTAAAGTTAGTTTTTGTGGTTTTGAGCATAGCTCCTCCCCTTTCTAGTTGGTCACACCCCTTCCAATTGACCCCACCCATTCAGCTATCCTCTGCAGCCCCCCTTTGATTTGAAGTCACCAGCCGCCACTGGTTTCATCGGGTACAGGAGAAGGTAAGTGTGAAAGTATAATGTGTCATCAGGAAGAGAAGAAGTTAAGTGTGACAGTTTAGTGTTTCATCTGGTACAGGAGGTGCTAAGTGCGACATAATAGTGCTTCATCGGGTACGGGAGACGCTAAGTGTTACAGTATAGTGTTTCATTAGGTACAGCAGAAGCTAGGTGTGACAGTATTGTGTTTCATTCTGGACAGGAGAAGCTAATTGCAACAGTATAGTGTTTAGTCAGGTACAGGAGAAGCTACGTGTGACAGTATAGTGTTTCATTGGGTGCAGGATAAGCAAAGTGTGACAGGATAGTGTTTTGTCACATGCAGGAGAAGCTAAGTGTGATGGTATAGTGTGTCATCTGGTACAGGAGAAGCTAAGTGTGACAGTATAGTGTTTCATTGGGTGCAGGATAAGCAAAGTGTGACAAGATAGTGTTTTGTCACATGCAGGAGAAGCTAAGTGTGATGGTATAGTGTGTCATATGGTACAGGAGAAGCTAAGTGTGACAGTATAGTGTTTAACAAGGCAAAGGAGAAGCTAAGTCTGATAGTATAGTGTTTCATCTGGTATGGGAGAAGCTAAGTGTGACTGTTTAGTGGTTCATCTGGTACAGCAGAAGCTAAGTGCGACTGTATAGTGTTTCATCTGGTAAGGGAAAAGCTAAGTCTGACAGTACAGTGTTTCATCTGGTACAGGAGAAGCTATGTGTGATAGTGTAGTGTTTCATCTCGTACGGGAAAAGCTGTGTGTGATAGTATAGTGTTTCATATGATACAGGAGAAGCGTAAGTGTGATAGTATAGTGTTTCATCTGGTATGGGAGAAGCTCAGTGCGACAATACAGGGTTCCATCAGGTACAGAAAAAGCTAAGTGTGACAGTAGTTTTCATCAGGTACAGGAGAAGCTAAGATTAACAATATAGTGTTTCATCTGGTACGGGAGAAGCTAAATGTGACAGTGTTGTGTTTTATCTGGTATGGTAGAAGCTAAGTGTGACAGTTCAGTGCTTCATCTGGTACAGGAGGTGCTAAGTTTGACATAATAGTGTTTCATAGGGTACAGGAGAAGCTAAGTGCAACAGTACAGTGTTTCATTGGGTACAGGAGAAGCTAAGTGTGACAGTATAGTGTTTCATCATGTACAGGAGAAAGGAAATGTGACAGTATAGTGTTTCACTGGGTACAGGAGAAGCTAAGTGTGACAGTGTAGGGTTTCTTTGGGTACAGGAGAATCCAAGTCTGACAGTATATGGTTTCATTAGGTGCAGGAGAAGCTGTGTGAGAAAGTATAGTGTTTCACTGGGTACAGGAGAAGCTAAGTGTGACAGTATAGTGTTTCATTAGGTACAGGAGAAGCTAAGTGTGACAGTATAGTGTTTCATCTGGTACAGGAGAAGCTAAGTGTGACAGTATAGTGTTTCAATGGGTACAGTACAAGCTAAGTTTGACAGTATAGGGCTTCATCGGGTACAGGAAAAGCTAAGTCTGACAGTATATAGTTTCATTGGGTACAGGAGAAGCTAAGTGTGACAGTATAGGGTTTCATCGGGTACAGAAAATCTAAGTGTGACAGTATAGGGTTTCATCGGGTGCAGGAGATGCTACGTGAGACAGTATAGTGTTTCATCGGGTACAGGAGAAGTTACATGTGACAGTATAGTGCTTCAACCGGTATAGGACAAGCTAAGTGTGACAGTATAGTTGTCACTGGGTACATGAGAAGCTAATTGTGACAGTATAGTGTTTCACTGGGTACAGGAGAAGCTAAGTGTGAAAGTATACTGTTTCATTAGGTACAGGAGAAGCTAAGTGTGACAGTATAGTGTTTCACATAGTATAAGTGAAAGACTCATAGCAATATGGAAGATCAATAACAGAAATAAGATAGTTATGTATTGCTGTCACTTGGGACATGGCAAGACATATCAGAAGGAATTATTGTTTTGGGTTGTTCTTCTCTGCTGAATGTTAAAAGTATGTATATCAAGGTAAGTGTGACAGTATGATGTTTGATCAGGCAGAGCTCAAGCTAAGTAGATGCACGCTCTCGAAGCCCTCCTCACTATGGAGAACATCAATGTCTGTGCAGTGACTGAAACCTGGTTCAAGGCTCCTGAGAGCACCCCAGCACTACCAGGTTATACCTCATATCATGCTTTTCAGCCTCAAAACTTGGACCGAACCACAAAAGGAGGGGGAGTATCCATATTCATCAAAGATACCCACACCTCCAGGTTAGTGGCAATGCACGAAGCATCGGAGACCATCCAGGTGCAACTAACCGTAGGCAAAACTGCTCTACAGTTTGTAGCATGCTACAGACCACCCTCTCAGACTCAGGAACCCCACTCAGCCTTCCTGAAGACACTGGAGAGTATGAATGTCTCTCCAAATACCATCATATTGGGAGACTTCAACTACCCAAACATAGACTGGGAGCATTACTCAAGCCCCAACACCCTAGCTCAAAGGTTCCTAGAATTCATAAACTCAAATGCAATGGAACAACTAGTCACCACTCCCACAAGAGGAGATAATATACTAGACCTTATCATCATAAACATGGGGACACAATGCTCCACACCGGAAGTATACTCCTCATTGGTGAGATCAGACCATAAATTAATCACACTGGAAATCCACATCCCGCCCCCACCCCTAGCACAAAAGACCACAGTGAAGAATTTCTCAAAAGCTGACTTCACACTTCTTAAGACTGAAGTGGTATCCTTCAAGGCCCCTGGGCCAGTGGAAACCACAGCCCACACCGCTGAATCCTTTATAAATGCTTTCCACGGACACTTTCAAGAATGCATGGATCATGCAATCCCAAATAAAACCAAGACTCATTCCCCCAAAGGCAGGCATCCTGTCTGGTGAACCCCAGCCATTGACAAGCTTTACAACAGGAGGAGGAAGCTACTACATGACAGAGCAAAATCCCCAAAAGGGAAGGCATCTCTTATCAGTACTAGCAAAAAACTATGATCACTCATAAAATCATCCAAGGCCAACTTTGAGAGAAAAATCGCAAAAGACACTAAAGACAATCACAAGGCCTTCTTTAGTTATGTTAGAAACCTGGGTGGAAACTCCCAGATATGCTCAGAGTTAGTCCAAAATGACAAAAAATATACTGAACCCACAGACATTGCCAACATACTGGCAGACAGGTTCAGTGCAAATCCCCCCCCCCAAAAGGAGAAATATCTATCCCAGCAGAGTGTAGCCTCCCTGACATCTCAGACGCCCAGGTGAGAGCCGCCCTCTCCAAAGCTAAAAACACAGCATCAATGGGACCAGACAGTGTCCTGGGTTGCGTGCTACATGAACTCCAAGAGGAACTAAACCTGCACATAAGGCTGCTGTTTAATCTTAGCCTTATTACAGGATACGTACCCAAAGAATGGCATACAGCAACAGTGGTCCCACTCCACAAAGGAGGTGCTTCTACGGACCCTGGAAATTACCACCCCATAAGCTTGACAAGCATGGTCTGCAAAGCTATGGAGAGGATCATTATGGAACTCATAAACAAAGATATTGGGGACCTACAGACACTGGATCCTACCCAATTTGGCTTTGTCAAGGGCAGATCCTGCCTTTTGAACCTGGTCGACTTTTTTGAAACAGTCAGTAAGGCCATTGATGAGGTAAGGCAGTTCACACAGCCTACCTTGATCTTGCAAAAGCATTCGACACAATACTCCACTCGGGCATGATAGACAAGCTCACCAGCTTAAATGTAAACCCATATGTCATAAGATGGGTTGCAAACTGGCTCAAGGACAGAACCCACAAGGTCAGAATTACTGGAGCCATGTCAGACTCTAAGCCAGTCACAAATGGTGTCCCACAGGGCTCGGTCCTGGGACCCCACTTGTTTGGCATTTATTTTTCCGTGGTGCAAGCAAACATAGGAGGATTGTGGCTGACAAAGTTCACAGATGACTGCAAACTGGGCACCATAATTGATACTCCAGCGGACACAAGCATCCTTCAGAAAGGCCTCATAGAAATGGATAACTGGTGCCAGAGCCATGGCCTTAAACTGAACGCCAAAAAATGTATGGTCATACCCTTTGGGAAAAACAAAGTACCCACAAATGACCACATAGGTGGTAATCCATTAAGTACGGAAGAAGTAATCAGGGACCTAGGGACCCAAGTTGACAGTAACCTCTCATTTGACACTCATGTTGCCAAGGTGGTTAGGAAGACCTTCTATATTACCCACCTTATCATGAAAGGATTCACATCTAGATCAAGAGAGGTCATTGTACCCCTATACTCTTCCCTTATCAGGCCCATAATTGAGTACAATGCCCCATTTGGGATGTACCTTACCCGACACCTGCAGCAGTTAGAAAGACCCCAAAAGTACCTCACCAAGTAGATCAATGGTCTCAAACATATGTCATATGCTGCCCGGCTGAAGAAACTCCAGCTCTATTCAGTCGCGTACCGCCTACTCAGAGGCGATCTATGCCTGATGTACAAGGCCATGTCCAATCTGGAATTAATGGACATGCTCCACCTCAGAAAATCCAAATCCACCAGAACCACGAGAGCGAGAGATTTGAACCTCAACACAGAAATAAATAGGACGTGCTGGAGGGACAGATTCATAACCCAGAGGCTCCTTATACTCTGGAACAGAATCCCAGTCCATGTTAGGCAGAGCCCCTCACTGACTCTCTTCAAGAGAAATCTTGCCGAGTGGATGGGAGATCGTAGGTTTACCCCGGGGGTCATCTCTGTGTCACTACTAGACAGAGGCACAGTAAACTAAACCCTAAATGGGCATAGTATTCTCATTCAAAGGGGTGGCGAAAGCCACACACACTCTGGCTAGGCTTATAAATGCCCTAGGGCAGATAGCCTAGTATGAACCTATGAACCTAAGTGTGACAGTATAGTGTTTCATCTGGTATGGGAGAAGCTAAGTGTGACAGTATAGTGTTTCATCAGGTACAGGAGAAGCTAAGTGTGACAGTATAGTGTGTCATCTGGTACGGGAGAAGGTAAGTGTGACAGTATGATGTTTGATCAGGCAGAGCTCAAGCTAAGTGTGACAGTATAGTGTTTCATCAGGTATGGGAGAAGATAAGTGTGACAGTATGATGTTTGATCAGGCAGAGCTCAAGCTAAGTGTGACAGTATAGTGTTTCATCAGGTTGAGGAGAAGCTAAGTGGAACACTATAGTGTTTGAGCAGGTACTGGAGAAGCTAAGTTCATAGGTTCATAGGTTCATAGGTTCATACTAGGCTATCTGCCCAAGGGCATTTATAAGCCTAGCCCATAGTTATGTGGCTTTCGCCACCCTTTAGCTCTGAATAAAAACTATGCCTATCATTTTGCTGTGCCTCTGTCAAGCAGTGACACTGAAGTAATCCCTGGGGTATATCTGCAATCTCCCATCCATTTGTCAAGATTCCTCTTGAACAAGGCCAGCGAGGTGCTCTGCCTCACATGTACCGGGATTTTGTTCCACAGCATAGGGAGTCTCTGGGTGATGAATCTGTCCCTCCAGCACGTTCTATTTATAACCGTGTCAAGGTTTAAGTCTCCTGCCCTTGTGGTTCTGAGGGATCAGATTTTTGAGGTGAAGCATATTCATCAAATCTGGGTTTGACATGGCCTTATATGTCAGCCAATCGAGCAGAGGTCACCTCTGAGCAAGTGGTATGAGACTGAATAGAGCTGGAGTTCTTTCAGTCGGGCAGCATAAGACATATTTTTGAGACCCTTTATCCTTTTGGTGAGGAACTTTTGGGGCCTTTCAAGCTGCAGCAGGTGTCTGGTCAGATACATTCCGAACAGGGCATTGTGCTCAATCGTAGGTCTAATGAGTGATGAGTACAGGGGGACGACCTCCCTTGATCTAGATGTGAATCCTTCATGATCAGGTGGGCGATAGAAGGTTTTCCTAACTACTTTAGCAACATGAGTGTCAAAAAGGCTACTGCCAACCTGGGTCCCCAGATCCCTGATGACTTTCTGTGCTCAGTGGATTGCCACCCTATATGGTAGCTAGGGTACATTGTTTTCGAAGGGTATGACTATGCATTTTTGCCACAGGCGCGTTTAACTTCAGGCCATGGCTCTGGCACCCAGTGAAGTTATCCGTTTCTGTGAGGCCTTCTGGAGGATATCTGTGTCAGATGTGTTTTTGACTATGGCACCCAGTTTGCAGTCATCTGCAAACTTTGTCTCAGCCATAACCCTCTGTGTTTGCTTGTACTTCAGAAAAGATGCCGAACAAGAGTGGACCAGGACTGAGCCCTGTGGGACACGCCTTGTGACAGGCTTTGAGTCTGACATGGCTCCAGCAACTCTGACCCTGTGGGTTCTGTCACTTTGAAGCCAGTTTGCAACCCATCTTGTGATGTATGGGTTTACATTCAAGCTGATGAGTTTTTCGATGATACCTGAGTGGGGTGGTTGTGTTGAAGGCCTTTGCCAGGTCGAGGTAGGCTGTAATGGTTGCCTTTCCCTCATCAATGGCCTTGGTGACTGTCTCTTGAAAAGTCAACCAAAGTTTAAGAGGCAGGATCTGCTCTCGACAAAGCCATAGGCTGGTTACATCCAAAGTCTGCAAGTTCCCTATGTGTCCTTTATTTATGAGTTCCATTATGATCCTCTCATGGTTTCTCTTTGCAGGTGATAAGGCTTGTCAAGCTAATGGGCGATGTAATTTCCAGGGTCTGTGGAGTGCAGCCCTTATAGAGTGGGACCACAGTGGCCAAGATGCGCCACTCAGCAGGTGCGTGTCATTGTCTGAAAATTTGAGGCTAAAGATTAAACAGCTGTCCTAACTGTGGGTTTAATTCCTCGTTGAGTTCGTGAAGCACACAGCCGAGGGGCACCATCCGGTCCCATGGATGCTGTGTTTTTTGCCTTAGTGAGGGCAGTTCTCACCTGGGCGTTGGAGATGTTTTGGGGGCTACAATCCTCTGGAATAGATATCTCTCCCTTTTTGGAGAGGTTTGCACTGAACCTGTCCAGCCAGTATGTTGGCAATGTGAGTAGGTTCAGTAATTTCACATCATTTTGAACTAATTCTGAGCATATCTGGGAGTTTCCTCCTAGGTTTCTAACATCATAGCTAAAGAAGGCCTTATAAGGATTGTCTTTAGAGTCCTTGGCGATTTTTCTCTCAAATTTTGCCTTCGATGATTTTTTGCGAGCTCTTAGTTTTTTACTTATTGTGATCTAAGGTGTCTTACCTTTCAACACCAGGATTTTGCTCTAACTAGAAGTAGCTTCCTCCATATGTAGTAGATCTTGATTAAGGCTGGGGATCACGAGACAGGACGCAAGCCTTTGGTACAGAGAGTCTTAGTTTTGTTTGGGATTGCCTGATCCATGCAGTCCTGTAGGTGCTGGTAGAAGGCATTTGTAAGTGATTCAGCGGTTTGAGTAATGTTTACCACTGGCTCAGGGGCCTTAAAGGAGACCACACTAGTTTTGCAGTGTGAAATCGGCTTTTGAAGTTTTCACTGTGGTCTTTTGTTTCAGGTGGGGGGGATGAGACCTCCAGGATTAGTTTATGATCTGATCTCACCAGTGAGTGAACATTTTGATCCCATGTTCGTGATGATGAGATCAATATGTTTTCTCCTCTTGTGGGATGGTGACTAGTTGTTCCTTTGAGTTTATGAACTCCAGGAATCTTTGAGTTAGAGTGTTCGGGCGTAGTGTTCCCAGTCTATTAGGTAGTTGAAGTCACCCAGTATGATGGTGTTTGGAGATACATTTATCCCCTCAATGTTTTCAGGAAGGCCATGTGAGGTTCCTGAGTTTGACAGGGTGGCCTGTAACATGCTACAAATTGCAGAGCAGTCTTGCCTATGGTTTAATCGGGTGCACCTGGATGGTCTCCGATGCATCGTGCGTTGCCACCAACCTTGTGGTGTGGGTGTCCTTTATGAATATGGACACCCCACTCCTTCTTGGTGTTGTCCGGATTTTGGGGCTGAACGCATGATATGAGGAGGTGAAACCCATGCTGGGGTGCTCTCAGGAGCCTTGAACCAGGTTTCTGTCACAGCACAGACATCGATGTTCTCCATATTGAGAAGGGCCTCGAGTGCGTGCATCTTGAGATTGAGACTTCTGGCATTGAGCAGCAAGTGTGACAGCATAGAGTTTCCTTGGTTACAGGAGAAGCTAAGTGCAACAATACAGGGTTTCATCGGGTCTGCTGTCAGTAGCTAACTGTGACAGTATAGTATTTCATCTTGTACAGGAGAAGCTAAATGTGACAGTATAGAGCTTCATCAGGTAGAGGGGAAGCTAAGTGCGACAGTATACTGTTTCATCGGGTACAGGAAAAGCTAAGTGTAACACTATAGTGTTTCATCTTGTACAGGAGAAGCTAAGTGTGACAGTATAGTGTTTCATCTTGTATAGGAGAAGCTAGGTGTGACAGTATATAATTTCATATGGTAGAGGAAAAGCTAAGTGTAACACTATAGTGTTTCATCTTGTACAGGGGAAGCAAAGTGTGACAGTATAGTGTTTCATCTTGTATAGGAGAAGCTAAGTGTAACAGTATAGTGTTTCACTGGGTACAGGAGAAGTTAGGCGTGACACTGTTGTGTTTCATCTTGTAGAGGAGAAGCTGTGTGTGACAGTATTGTGTGTTATCTGGTACATCATCAGATATATTAGAAGCTAAGTGTTACAGTATAGTGTTTCACCTGGTACAGGAAAAGCCTAGTGTGACAGTATAGTGTTTCATCACTACAGAAGAAGCTACATGTGACAGTGCAGTGTTTCATTAGGTATAGAAGCTACGTGTGACAGTATAGTGTTTCATCAGGTACAGGAAAAGCTAAGTGTGTCAGTATAGTGTTTCATCGCTACAGGAGAAGCTAACTGTGACAGTATAGGGTTGCTTCTGGTACAGGAGAGCTAAGTCTGACAGTACAGGGTTTTATTGGGTGCAGGTGAAGCTACGTGAGACAGTATAGTGTTTCACTGGGTACAGGAGAAGCTAAGTCTGACAGTACAGGGTTTCATCGGGTGCAGGTGAAGCTACGTGAGACAGTATAGTGTTTCATTGGGTACAGGAGAAGCTACATGTGACAGTATAGTGTTTATCCAGTACAGGAGAAGCGTGGTGTGACAATATAGTGCTTCATCTGGTAGAGGAGAAGCAATGTGTGACAGTATAGTGTTTCATTGGGTGCAGAAGAAGCTATGTGTGACAGTATAATGTTTTATCAGGTGCAGGAGAAGCTAAGTGTGAGCAGTAT
>NW_025053409.1:0-9368 GCF_019279795.1 Protopterus annectens | reverse complement strand
AACTCTACCACTTGAAGAGGCTAAGGTAAAATATCTAAACTCTACTTTTTTATCCATCCCTTGATAAACATGCACCTAAACTGTCGATCCCGGCATGAAATCCAAACCAGCCCCCTGGATTTTAAAGAAACCATGGGCAAAAATTGTACTAAGGAACAAATCTTGGGATAAATGGAGGGCTAACAAAACTATCTCTGATCAACAAAACTTTAGGCAACTAAGAAATAATACAAAAAAGGCAATACTTACAGATAAAAAGAACTATTACTGTAAACTACAACAAACCCATCAAAAGAATCCCCAAACATTTTGGTCTAGTATAAAAAAAACTCCTGTCCCCTGGACACTCTCATACACCTACCCCTCTTGAGGCAGATCCTAATACCCCCCTACAAACAGCCAATACATTTAATAATTTTTTCACAGAGACCATACAAACACTAGCCAGTCAGCTAATCCCAGACAACTCAAGCCTTCACACCACAACATTACCTCCACTACCAACATTTAAACTGCAACCTATCTCTACTACTCTCATCTGTAAACTCATCCAGAAACATAAGCCCTGCACACCTTCTGCTGACCAAATACCATCAGAATACTTGCAAAAAGCAGCTAAGGTAATTGCATATCCTGTATCCATCCTCATTAACAGAACCTTTACAGAAGGAACCATTCCAGACATTTGGAAAATCTCCCATATTATTCCCCTACATAAAGGTGGCAATTCAAATGATTACTCTAACTACAGGCCAATAGCACTATTATCTCCTTTAGCCAAAATAATGGAAAAATGCATGCACCAACAACTACTACATCATTTATCTCAACAGAACATTCTAGCTAACTGTCAACATGGCTTTAGGTTATCACACAGTACCACAACTGCCCTACTATCTTTTATAGATACCATTAATAGAAACCGCAATAACAATAACCTCTCATCTGCTCTCTTTATCGACCTCTCAAAAGCTTCTGAAATGGTCAACCATGCCCTTCTCATCAACATTCTAAAGTCCCTCTCCTTTGACTGTCAGACTATTAAATGGTTTAGGTCTTATCTGAGCAATAGGCAACAAGCAGTTCTCTGGCAAAACAACATATCATCCCTTCAGCCAGTTACCCTCGGAGTCCCTCAAGGCTCTATTCTACGACCACTTCTCTTTTCACTATTTATCAATGAACTCCACACACAGCAATCCCCCAAGCCACCTGCACACAATACGCAGATGATTCTACACTAGTATGCACAGCAAACTCCCCTTCAGAACTGCATTATCTAACCAGAAAGTATTTAACATAGTAGAAACATGGTTTACAAATAGATGCCTCCTTCTCAATGCTAAAAAACTAAGCTCCTTCTCTTTACACCCACAAACAAATCCGCAAACATAAACTTCTCATTTTTTTTCAATAATGGTACTATTATACTCCCTGACACAACCACTAAACTGCTAGGAATAACTATTGACAATAACCTGACTTTTGATAGCCACATAAATAATACTATTAAAACTGTCAACAGAAAAATAGGCCCCTTATATAAGATCAAACCTTGCCTAACTCCTATAGCCAGAACCACAAATGCTCACTCACACAATCTCTACACTTCTGTACGCTTCACCCATATATACTAACCTAAAGAAAAATAATCTTACCAAGCTAGCAAATTCCTATAATTCCATTGCCAGATTTGCCACTGGCAACACCTTTAGAACTCACCACTGTCTGAATCTAAGGCAACTAGGCTGGCTTGAACTTCAAAACTAACTGATACTACCCCAACTCACCATTGCCCACAAGATTTTCTACCAACCCAACAACACTCCTATTCTTTCCAAACTCATCCAGCCTTACAAAAATCTGAATTCCCTGCGCTCCTCTAAGAAACTGCTTGCTTGCATAGGCAAGTCTAACAACCTGGCTGGAGACTCTTTTTTTGTAACACAGTGGGAAAAAACTGGAACCTACTGCCCGATGAAGTAACATTACTTTTTTCCTTGCCTCTCTTTAAACATAACCTCAAAAAACACCCCCAAACACACTGGTTATGCCCCTGTAGTAAGCCTGACTTACCATTTCCCTTTACTAAGTATAGATCCCTAAATTTCGAATTCCTACTTTTCTCGCTTAAATTACTAACACTCCTAATGCATTTGTTACATACTAATTCCTTGTAAGATAGACTAACTGATACTCCCAAATTTATATGCCAACAAACTCTCTCTAGTAGATTAATTACACTTAATTAACTAACTTCTTTCTCTATCTTATTAATACTGGTTGTACAGCATACTTTCTATCTCTAAGCACAAGTCCTTGTTGTATTTTTATTAAAATCTTTTCTGTTAATTTCTACTTTTAATTCTTTAAATTTTAATTTTTAATGTTGTAATTCTATAATTGCCGGAGCTTTTCTCCCCGGGCGTCTACTGAAAATGGAAATATATCCAGTTAGACTAGCCCGGTTAACAAATGTAAAATAAATAAATAAAATAAATAAATAAATTATCCAGACAGTGTACTCCTCTCAACTAGCCACTAGACCCTAGCTATCTGCAAGGAAAATCAAGCAAGCTCTGGGGTTCATGGCATCTTGCATACTACTCATTCCATATGCCAGACTGCATATGAGGAAACTTCAATGGTACCTAAAAAGCCTTTGGTGTCAACACTCTCAAGACCTGGAGACTCATTCCTATAATTCCTTGCCTCTGAAAAGACATTCTCTGGTGAGCAACAGCATGCTCCCACAACAAGGGACTACCTTTCTCACCAGCCCCCTGCCACCCAGACCCTCACCACAGATGCATCAGACTATGCCTGAGGTGCACACCTGGATGGCAGGTGCATACAGGACCAATGGAGCTCACAGCATATCCCTCTGTACATTAACCAAAAAGAGATGATGGCTGTCCAGCACGCCTTGATAGCTTTCAAACCCCTTCTCTCCTCAGGGGCTCTCCTGATCAAAACAGACAACAGCACTGTAATGTGGTATATCAACAAGCAGGGAGGGACTCACTCCTACCCTCTACGGAGGCTGTCCATGACCTTTTGACACACAACCTCTGCCATGCAACTCCATCTGTTAGCACAATTCCTTCCAGGTTCTCTCAACTCTCTGGCAGACCAATTAAGCAGAAATCTTCTGGACCCACATGAGTGGCAGCTGAACAGAAGAACCTTCACCCTAATAACTCAGAAATGGGGCACCTCGAAGGTCGACCTCTTTGCCTCCCACACCAACCATCAGCTCAACAAATTCTGCACCAAGGAGCATCACCGCATGGCTTGGAAAATGGATGCCCTGTCCTTCCGCTGGGTCAATCTATCGGCCTATGCCTTTTCTAAACTACCTCTCATCCCCAGGGTACTGCTCAAAATAAAGGAAGAAAAAAAACAATGACAATTCTTATAGCTCCAGACTGGCCTCACCAGCACTGGTACCCCTTGCTGCACAGCCTGTCCCCACTGCCACCATGGCATCTTTCTCAGATTCCAAACCTCCTGACCCAGAGGGAACAGGAATTCATGCATTTCCAACTGCAGACACTCAATTTGGCAGCTTGGCTTATTTCCTAACCTTAAATCAATCTGTCAACCTCAGTAAAAAGGTTCTAGATGTTATAGGTGCGGCCAGATGCCCTAGCACTAGAAAGTCTTATGCTGACAAATGGAAAAGGTTCTGCACCTGGATTCAGGCTAAGGGAGCCAATACGGCACAGCCCTCCCTCCCTCTCATCTTGGACTACTTAGCTGACCTGCTACACAGTGGCCTCTCTTTTTCCTCTATTAAAATTCATGCCTCTGCTATCTCTTCTCATTTTCCCACTGAGCAGCCCCTTATCTCACATCCTTTGATCAAACAGCTCCTAAGAGGGGCTAGCAACCTGAGGCCACCCAGAAGAGCACCGACCCCAACTTGGGACCTTAACTTTGTGTTGGAAAAGCTCACCCTGCCCCCCTTTGAACCAGGTTCTTCTGCAGAGCTAAAATTTCTATCCTGGAAGACAGCTTTCCTGCTGGCCATCACTTCAGTCAGAAGAGTCTCTGAGCTGCAAGCACTCATGGCTGTGGAACCCTTCATCTTCTTCTATGCTGACAGGATATCCCTCAGGACTAACCCATTCTTCATGCTCAAGGTGGTGTCCAGTGTGCCTCTCAACCAATCCATTCATTTGCCTACCTTTTTTCCTAATCCCCAGAACAAGAGGGAAAGGATCCTGTACTCTCTAGAAGTGCACATACAGCTCAGATTCTATCTAAACAGAACTAAATCCTTCAGAAAGTCTGATGAATTGCTGGTTTGCTTTGCTTTGCTACAGGGGCAGAAGGCAAAGCCATCTCCAAGCACACCATTTCCAAATGGATAGCACACTGCATCCATTTCTGCTACAAACAACATGGAAAGCCTCCGCCGGAGGGTCAGGACTCAGTCCACCAGAGATGCCTCTACCTCTGCAGTTTTCCTCAGAGGAGTCCCCACCAGGGACATCCTGGAGGCTGCCACCTGGACATCTGTCCACACTTTTACCATACATTACCACCTGCCTCTCTTCTCCAAATCCAGGGCAGGGTTCGTCTCTGCAGTCTTGCAGGGAATCATAGCCAGCCCCTAGTTTCCTTGACTGCCTCCACCCATTTTCTCAGCTTTGGGAATCAACCCAAATGTGATGACTGCAACAGTAAACCACGTAGAACATAGTACAGTTGTGTACACTTACCATAAATGTAGATGTTGAGTGTACTTACTGTTGGAGTCCTGGTTTCCCTCCCTCCATCCCCCTTTTTTCTTCTCTTTCTTTACAATGGACATATTGGTATTACTTTCTACTGGTGGGTTCTTCCACCAGAACCTGGCTCCTACTTGGGGGCTCCTGACAGGTTATCTGACGTAGTGGCATCGGCTGCCTTACTTTATACTACTGACAACCTGACGTCGTCCTGAAGCGACAGCAACCGACGCAGAAATACTAAGCCTCTGGTATTCGGGCTGGCCGAGTGCTACCCTGGCAGGGATAACACCAAATGTGATGACTGCAACAATGAATACACTCGAACATCTACATTTAAGGTAAGTGTACACAACTGTACTTTCTGCTGCCTCTTCAGGCCTTTCATCCTTTCTTCTCCCAGGACCTTTCAAAGTGTTTACAGACAATACTACAGTGATGTGGTATGTCAATGACTGGGGGGGGGGGGGGTCAATGTCTTACCTTCTTTGCTGATTAGCTCTCCTAGTTAGGAAACTAGCTATCCAGTATCAAGTGACACTTCAGGCAGTCTACATTCCTTCCAATTAAAACATTGTGGCAGATTCTCTGAGCAGATCCATAACTCAAACCCACAAATGGATACTTCACAGGGATGTGTTTCTGGCTATTTTCCATCAGTGGGATACTCCTCAAATAGATCTTTTTGTCTCCCCTCTGAACAGACAACTACCACTATTTTGTGCCATGAGTCCCAAGTCCTATGGTTTGGAGGGTGGACGCCATCTCTTTTTCTTGCAAATGTATATTTCTTTATGCCTTTCCTTCCCTTCCCCCATTCCAAATGTTGTGTTCAAAATTCAGTAGGATGTTCCCAGAATAATGTTGGTGAATCCCTTTGGGCTGAGACAGCATTGGTTTCCTCTTCTTTTGCATTTAGCCAAGGGCAATCATCATAAGTTACCTCACTGGGTAGACCTATTCAGAAAAGAGAAGGGATATCTCATCAGTCTCCACCCGTCCACCCTTCAACTGACACTTTGGGTGATAGGATTTTGATTCCTAATAGACATCTTTTTTCTTAGGAGGTGCTTAGGGTCCTTTAGAAAGCCAGGAAACCCACTACTAGGAAATCCTACTTATCCAAATTGAAGAGGTTTTCTGTTTGGTGTCTTTCTTGTAACCTGAATCCACTTTCTGTGGATGTTCCTTTGGTCCTCTGTTATCTGTGTGAACCGCTCAATGCTGAGTTGGCCTATTGTTCTGTTAAGGCCCACTTAGCTACTTCTGCTTGTCTGCCTTTATCACCCCCTTTAGCTTCTAGATTTGAAGCTTAATAGTTTCTTAAAGGCATCTTTCACATTAGGCTTCCAAGGAAGCCTTTTCCTTCTCCCTGGGATCTTAATTTTGTTTTAGAAAAACTGACCCAGGCTCCTTTTTTAGGCTGTAGCCCCAGCTTCCTCGCAACATTGTTCTTGGAAGACTGTGCTTTTAACTCTTACTTCTGCCAGACAGGTGTCTGAGCTTCAACTTGCTATGGCTTATGCTCCTTTTTGAGGGGTTCATAAGGGCAGGGTGTCCCTTCATACTAATCCTTCTTTTATGTCCAAGGTGGTGAATGAGTTGTCTCTTAATCAGTCTGTTCATTTGCCCACTTTTCCCTTCTCCACAATCTGCCAGTGAGAAGGTTCTGCACACAGTGGATGTACATAGACAACTCAGATTTTATTTGGGTATGGCCAAGTTTTCATAAATCTGATCAGCTCTTTGTTTCCTTTCATTCTAGATCCTTAGGATTGGCTGTGTCCAAGCAAACTATTTCTTCATGGATTTCTAAAGCCATTTCTTTTTGTTATTCCTTTCATGGTAAGAGCCCTTCTTCTTCTGTTAAGGCTCATTCTTCTAGAGCTGTGGCATCTTCTGGTGCTTTTTTCAAGGGTTTGATACTAACTCTATTCTTGAGACAGCTCCCTAGACTTCTTTGCATACATTTACCAAGTACTACAAGATGCATAGAATTTCCAGAGCTAGTCATCTTTCATGGCTTTCTAGAGAGCTCTGCTGATCCATCCTCCTCCCTCTCATCTTCTTGAGCTTTGGTACTCTCCCTATTGTAATAATTATTGTAACAGTGAAATGGAAGTCATAGTTCAGTAGTGTAAAATCTTACCATAATGGTAGATATCCTTCTCTTCATTGTTGCAGTATTCATCCCATCCCTCTGCCTGCAGTCCATTTCTCTTCTGGATGTACTGATTACCTCTCTGCTCCTTGGACTTGTGTTCTTACTGGGGCTCACATTTCTGAGGATGGTATGTTCAGCCATCACATTTATGCCCTATGCTATGTGTGGAGTAGACAAGTGATGTACGGCTTACTTTAAAGCAACCTAAAGGCTTTGGTATACCGGATGGATGTCAGGCCACCCTTGACAGGAGATCCCTATTGTAATGAATACTGCAACAGTGAAGAGAAGGACATCTACTGCTATGGTAAGATTTTACACAACAGTACTTTCTTTTATTTATTTCCTTCTCCTTAAAACTTATTTCAAGCCAAGGGCCTTAATCCAGTCATTCACCTATGCAAAAGTAAGAAAAAACATATAATTTTTTCTTGTACCATGCTCTTTTCTTCAGAATTTTCTTCTCTTTTTAGATTGCAGTGCCTACATTTCTTAAAACTGAACAAACTGGAAATACAAACAGGAGGTCTTCCACCAAGGTAAACTGCTCACACAAAGCACAAATCCACGGGAAAAAACAGTTACCAAATAATATGGAAATAATTTATTCTTCAGATAAATACGATGGCAGGTAAAAAAACTAAATAAAATCCAAACACTGTATTGTAAGCGCTTTCAGGTGACTACCCTTCTTCAGACAAATGAAGATACAAACAAAAAGCATTTTAAACTATAACTAACCAATCAGTGTTCAGTATTGAACCCGCCTTTTCTTTAAGGCTGGCTTAATAGGAATGACCTCATTAACACCAGGCTGTCTGTGTGCTGTCGATTCTATAATCCATTTAGCCTCTTCACATTCTGTTCTGTTAACAGTGTCGCCCCCCCCTCTGTTTCCTTGAGGTATGAGGCTAATAACCTGAAATTTAAATGCATGTCCTGAAGCAGCTAGAATGTGTCTGTAAAGTGCATTATGTTCATTTCTGAGCCTAATAGTAAAAAGTTAAATAGTAAAAGTTTAGATTTTAGGGTTGATTGGAGATTAGTGAGAAGTGGAGCTCCATACAAAAGGGAGGGTAGGAGGTAGGTGGTAGATAGGAGTTGTCTAGAAGCCAGAGAAAGGTAGCGTCTGTGTCGATAAAGCATTCCAAGTTTTTGATGAGTTTTTTTAATATTGGTTTGTAGGTGGATGTCAAACTTTAGCTGGTCATCGATAAAACGCCCAGAAGTTTTGTATGGGGAACTATTTCAATAGGTGTTTTGTTTAGACTGAGTATAGAGAAGGTTGTTTTGTCAACAGCAGTATGTCTAGAGGGGGTAAAGATTATTATTTTGGATTTGGAGGCATTTAGGGCTAGATGACTGTCAAGCATCCAGGACTCAGTGGAGGAGATGGCCTCTTGAGTAAGGTTTATTAATAAGGGAATAGTTTTGGCAGAGCAGAAGATAGTGGAATCGTCTGCATATTGTACTAGTTTATCATTGGGGAACTTTTGGTGGAAATCATTGATAAAAATGTTAAATAGTAAGGGAACCAAAATAAAGCCTTGGGGTACTCCTGTTAGGGTGTGAAGGAAAGAGGAAGTACAGTTGTTCCATTTTACAGCTTGTTCCCTGGCTGAAAGACAGCTGGTGAACCATTTGATAGATGAGGAGGAGAGATTAAGATGAGAGAGTTTAGAAAGCAGAAGCTCATTTGAGACAGTGTCGAAAGCTTTAGATAAGTCGAGGAGGAGTGTAGAAACTATGTTACCAGAATCGAGTTGATGATTTCGAGGAAGGAAAGGAGGGCAGTGGTGGTGCTATGTCCTGGTCTAAGCCCATGTTGGGTAGGAGTTAGTAGTTGGTTGTCCAGTAGGTAGGGTAATAGTTGGAGGTGAATACATTTTTCGAGTATCTTAGAGATAGGGGATAGGACAGCAATAGGGCGAAAGTTGGAGATTGAACAGTTGTTACCTCCTTTGTGGAGGGGGATCATAAAGGCTTTTTTCCAGAGGTGTGGTACGTAGGACTCTTGAATGGAGTGCTTGATTAGGATGCTGATTGGAAGGGCTATGCCATCAGCAGCTAGTTTGAGAAAGTTGGATTGAATGTCATCTGGGGCATTAGGGCAAGGTTTTAACTTTAGTAGGAGCTTTTTTATAGGATGGGTAGGAATGGATTTGAGTGTAAATGGGGAGCACTCAGAGTTATTGGGGATTGAATTTTCGTGTGTCAGTTATGTTGGGGGGGTATTGTTAGGGAAAGAGGAGGTGAGGTTGTCTATGGAGTCAGTGAAAAAGGAGTTGAATTGGGTAGCTAGGTCCAGTTGAAGTATGTCTGGGTCAGGGCAAGGGTTCTCTTTTTTACCTGGGGATAGTATTGTTGCAATACTACTACAAAACTTTTTGGGGTTGGTTTTATGATTATTTTGAAGTTTAAGGTAGTAAGATTTACGACAGTGGGCATTTGTTTTTTTACTTGATTTT
>NW_025053408.1:5000-9114 GCF_019279795.1 Protopterus annectens | reverse complement strand
CTTGTAAATGTCAATTAGGCAACCACAGGCTTGACACAAATCCAGTATGACTGTATTGAAGGTAAAAATGTAAAACGTTTATTCGGTAAGTGCTTTCACATCTGCTTCCTCAGACTGTAAAACTTTTCCAAAACTCAAACACTTACTTAAATAGTAATCATGTGATAAAATCAATTGTTCAATTAACTTTTTTAAAAAGACACAGCGTGCAAAAAATACATTTTCTAATACATACATTGTATAAGCGACTCACTGGCCCTGAGATTAAAACAGTACTTCCCTAACTTTTCAAGGCTTGTTGTTGTTGAAGCACAATGTCAAAGTTATATTAAAGCAGCGGTGTTTTCTGCTGCATGACATCTACTTGCTAAAAGTGTATAAAAATTGAAATAAACTTATGCTTCATCATTTAGTACACATGCAGAATTCGTATAAATATGCATGAATATCTGATCAATAATTGCCTATATTAATACCCTAAAACTCAAATTGCAGATCTATTATTACTATTACAACGAAGCCTGAGGTACCAAATGTCAAAATGATATCATTGCCTTCAGTACATTATTACTTCAATATTCAAAACCACTAACTTCCATATTATCACTAAAAGATATATAATGTAAAACAATGTGGGAAGATTGGAGCAATATGTAAAACCCCACATACTTCAATCCAGAAAGAATATATGGTACAAGTAATATATATATATATATATATATATATATATATATATATATATGTATGTATATATATAGCATTTTCGTTTTAGGACAAAATGTTCTCTGACCATGAAACGCTTTATTAGTCAATCGCTACTCTCTATGAACTTTCATTATAAAGTGAAAATCACTAAGAATGCAGTTGTAAAGCCGGAGAGCAATCTTATTGTCATAGTACACGAACTCTGCATGTGTACTAAAAGATGAAGCATATGTTTATTTAGATTTTTATACACTTTTAGCAAGTAGATGTCATGCAGCAGAAAACACCGTTGCCTTAATATAACTTGTTATTCATAATAACAGCAATAACAAAAAGTTAGGAAATTACTATTTTAATTATAAGGCAAGTCAATGTATACAACGTATGTATTAGAAATTTTATTTTTTGCACGCTGTGTCTTTTTAAAAAAGTTAATTGAACAATTGATTTTATCACACATGGATTACTATTTACAAGTAAGTGTTTGAGTTTTGGAAAAAGTTTTAATGGTCTGAGCGAAGCAGATGTGAAAGCGCTTACCAAATAACAACGCTTTTTACATTTTTTACCTTCAATACCAGTCAATACTGGTCGATTTAAATACACAAGCCGGTGGTTGCCTATTGTTGCTTAGTGTGTTTGGACATTATTTGTACAAAGATAAAACTAAGCCCTAGATCATAAATTAATGCCATATAAAATTGTATTTAAAATGAATAATTTGCATTCATCAATTAAAACTACAACATCCTCTTTTTCATAGCTTAGCAGAATGAAGATTTAATGTGTTCTTTATAGAAATTGTGTCATTCAAGCCAGGTGGTTCACTAGCATTTAATCCTAACTCCCACAATAGTTCATGTTGTTCTAAAATATTTTCCCAAGGTTCTCCCCCGGGGTTCAGAATTACTTGTTTAAGTATAGTGAAATAAAACAATTTATCATTATTGCAGGCTGTCTTGTGACTAAAAAGTGCATTAGTTTCTGCCTTTCCATACATTTTTTTAAATGACGTTCTGTCTTACCAACGTACAAACAGAAATCACAAAAAAACAGATACACATCTTTACTGTTATAATCATATCATGAAGTACATTTAAAATGATAATCAGTACTTTTTGATGTAATTCCTTTCCTTAATAAATATATTTACATTGTCTTCAGGCACCACATTTCCTAATGCCTGTAACTTTTTTGTTAGAGCAAAATCGTATCCCTCTCTCAAGTTTTTCCTTTAATGTTTAACTTCCTAGAAAAAGTAAAACAAGGTCTGTTCCCAAGCATTTTGCACAAGGCATTGTCAAAAGAAATAACATTCCAATGATTGGAAATTATTGTCATAATACTGTGGCAGGCCCTACTATATTTCATGCACATATTATTTTCATATCCTGGTGAATTGACAGTTCTCTGTTTTGGTTGAGAGGCCAAACCCGTTCCCAGAATGGGTTTGAATTTTGATTGGCTACCTTCTAAAATCTTATCTCTTATGTTTAATAGCATATCTTGGGGGTAACTTCTCTCCAAACGCATATCTATCAGGATGTCTAACTTGATGGGTAAATCTGAGACCTCATATATGATTCTACATAACCTGACCATTTGTCCATTAATTAAGCTTTTTTCCTGTATAAAAGGATTATTGCTATTAAAATGGAGGCAGCTGTTAGAGAAGGTTGTTTTTCTATAAGCATTAGATCTGCATCTTTCTTCATTAAAATCCTTAACCAACAAGACATCCAGATAATTGATAGTAGCTTCTGGTATCATTCTAAGGGGATGCAGTATCTGTCTGCCTGGGATGACATGAATGACAGACCATGATGCTTTGCCAGAGATGGCCTGCACCTGTTGCCCTTGGGATTCTAGATACTAGCTAAGGCTCTTGCCACCCCTACAGGGCCTTTTAGGTGTCCCAACAGACAAATTCACCACCATAACAGGTACAAGCTAAAGACAAATTTGAGGATAATGCTACCATCAACGCTTTCAAAGTCTAAACCTCAAAAAATGCATTCACTCCTGAGGCACTCCTAAAAAATGGAGAGAAGATTGACTACATCTGTGCAGTGACAGAGACCTTGGTTCAAGGCTCCAGAGAGCATCCTGGCAAATACCAGACTATAATTCATACCACACCTTTCGGCCACCTAACCTGGACTGAAACACTAAAGGCGGAGGCATGTCCATATTCATTAAGGATATCCACACCTCTAGGCTAGTTGCTTAGTATAATAAATCTTTTATTTTATTTTATTTTACATTTGTTGACCGGGCTAGTCTGGCTGGATACATGTCCATTTTCAGCAGAGGCCCGAGGAGCAAAGCTCCACTATAAACTAAGTAAATTACAATTAGAATAAAAATCTACTATTCTAAGATATAGCTACAATCAGAGAAATAGAAAAACATAGGATTGAAAGGATAAATTCAAAGAAAATCGCTTACATAATATGCAGATAATAAATATCACACAATTGTGCAAAATGTACATACTTAAAACTCAAACAGTAAAAAAGGAATAGAACCTAATGTAGTGCAGAGATGAAAAGAAAGAGGAGACACAGTAAGAGAAACAGGTTAGTCAGGATTATCCAGCGGTAACTTAACTCTGCTAATCAAGACCGCAATCCAAATTGTAACTTGCTGGTGATCCCCTACCATGCCCTGCAGTGATTCCCACCCTCATTTTTGATATTACACTTTGAAAATATTAGGGTACAACCCAAATGACTCCTAATAATGGGTAATTTCAACTACCCCACCATTAACTGGGAAAACTATTCATGTACCAACTCTTTTGCTCAACGGTTTCTGGAACTCATAAATTCCAATGCCTTGGATCAACTTATCCACATTCCCACAAGGGGCAGCAATATCCTAGACCTGGTCATTACTTAACATAATGCGACCGGTGGCTCCACACCAGAGGTCAATTCCTCATTAGTCAGATCCGATCACAAGCTAATTACCCTAGACATCCACATCCTGCCACCACCCCCCATTAGGGAAACCACCGTAAAAAGTTTCTCCAAATCCAACTTCATGCTTCTTAAGACAGAAGGGGCAAACTTCATGGCACCCATTCAGATGGACAATAGAGGTACGACTGCTGAATCCTACACAAATGCACTTTATAAGCACTTACACGAGTGCATGGATCGGGCTATTGCTAACAGAACCAAGATGCTATCCTCCATAAAAAGGAAACCAATCAGTTGGTCCCCTGCCATAAACAAACTCGACAACAGAAGAAAGTACCTGTTGCAAAAAAGAGAAAATATCCCATGATTGGAGGAACTCCCTGGTCAGCCTCAGTAAGAAGCTGAGATCCCTCATAAAATCCTCCAAAGCTAGTTATAAAAACAAAACTGCCATTGATCAAAAGACAACCACAAAGCATTATATA
>NW_025053407.1:0-5000 GCF_019279795.1 Protopterus annectens | reverse complement strand
GGAGAAAATTATCAAAGGAATCCAGGCACTGGGAGCAAATAACTAGGTAGGGAAAGGTAATGGAGTGGGATGAAACCAAGCAGAAGTTTAAATTACAGGTTAGAGATGGACTTCCCTACCAGGGATTAATATCAGACTACGTGAAAACAGAAACGGAGGTGAGAGGTCTAAGTGAAAGACCATATCTGGTACATTAGTTCTTGGTTGAGTATAGAACAGAAGCTGCTTAACAGGGCATATAAAATACTGTACGCAAATTATAAGAATCAGAGGTGGTTAGAAAAGAAATTGAAAAGGCAATTTATGAAGGGACAATGGGAGGACGTCCATATCACACCCAAATATGCAACAAAGAGCAAAAGGTTTTGGATTTTTGCTTGGAAGTATCTGCAAAGGTATTTTTTTATACCCCAATACAGACTTTAGAAATGTTTTCTTAGGTAGACAGCCGAATAGTGCAAGTCTCATGAGAAAGAGGTAATTATGAACATGTTTTTTGGGGAGTGTAATGAATTGGCAAATTTTAAAAGCTCATTACAGAGTACTTTGTCAAAAATGTCAGGGGAAGAAATGGTTGTAACTAAAGAAGTGACTTTTTTTGACCTGGAACGTGGGATCTGAATTACCCACACACACCAAGGCCTAAGTTTAATGTTACTGGCCACCAAAAAGCAATTAGCAGTAAATGGAAATCAACTGAAATACCGAGTATTTAAATGAGATGAAATAACTGGAGGTGGGACCTTTAGACAAGGGGAGCAGCAAATTATACTGGAATAAATGTAATTTGTGGGAACAATACATGCAGAATAATGATTCAGAGGAGGTGTGAGGTTTAAGGGATGGTGGGAATAAGCAATTTGTATAATGTTGGAGTGAATGAGGACTTTCTTTTTGTGTAGTATGCAGTATTAACAATGCGAAAGATGTTGTTATGCTTTGTTTTCTGTGCACCTGCATTACTACTGCATCTGATTTAAAGATGTTAAAAATTGCATTAAACATTATCAAGCCTCTCAATGCCCTGTGCAACAGCTCTGTGAAACACCAAGTAAAACCTCAAAAAAAAACACTCTCTTTCAAATATTACATCCTGCAACATTCCTCAAGCATTATTTGCCAAAACCTCTGATTAGCAAAATACTATTTTGCTCCTGGCATGACAGAAAGCTTCAATTACTTGAAATACATGATGCGCTTGTTACAGTTTACAAAGACCTTGCACATCTACACAAATATGAATCAGTAACTATGCTGTTAACCAGTCTATTGAAATTATAGCAATTTTCTCAGTATGGTTCAGTCTTTTTAATTTTACTCTGCAAAAGCTTTTAGAACTTTACCTGCAGCCCAAACGAATGGTAAAGCCACAGAATGAGTGATAAAAAGTTATGTACTCACCATAATGTTCCATCTGTGTTGCCCATTTCAATTCTTCCTCAACAACTGGGTTCGGATCTCACCCTCGGATCCGACTAGGCCATTTTTGACAACTCCTGGCTACTGAAACTCTCAAGCTCCTCCTTTACCCATAATGCTTTACACCCCTAACATACCACTGATTTTGTCTGCAAGCCTTATAGCTTCATAGGAATATTAGAACTCTGGTATGAGAAACCAATACCTGAAGCTCAAAGGAAGGAAAGTACAGTTGTGTACCTACCATAAATGTAGATGTTCGAGTGTATTCACTGTTGCAGTCATTACACTTGGGTTATCCTGCTGGCAGGCTACCCGCAGTCGGCCCATATTCCGAAGTCCTGGTCCGGCGTTGGTTGCTGTCGCCTCTTATCTGACGTCAGTGTGCCAGGGGTACATAAGATGCAGCCGACACCATTTTCTTCAGTTTTTCTTGCCCCAGATGTCAGGTGCCCCCAAAAGGGTAGGCTAAATGTACTGCTTATAAAAAAGCATGCACTAACAAACATTACCTTCATCTACAAGCAAATACACCACATAGGTTGTATAGAATAGAGAAGTAGAAATAAGTCCCAGCAAAGAAAGGGGGATGGTGGGTGGGTAACCTGGACAGCAACAGTAAATACACTCGAACATCTACATTTACGGTAGATACACAACTGTACTATGTTCATCGTGTTTCACTGTTGCAGTCATTACACTTGGGTTGAATCCCAAAGCTGAGGTAAAGCTGAGGTTGGGTGGCTGGGTCTAAATAGAATTAGGAGTGGCTATGAGGCCCTGCAGAACTGCAGTGGCAAAGCCTGCTCTGGATTTAGAGTAAAGAGGTAAGTGGTAGTGCTTAGTAAAAGTGTGCACTGAAGTCCAAGTTGCAGCCTCCAAAATATCCTTGGTTGGTACTCCTCTGAGGAAGGCTGCTGAAGTGGCTGCTGCTCTGGCTGAGTGTGGCCTAATGCCCTTAGGCACTGATTTGCCATGTTGTGAATAGCAGAAACAAATGCAGTGTCCTATCCATTTTGAAATAGTCTGCTTTGAGATAGCCTATCCTTGTAATCCTGCAGCATAGGCTACTAAAAGTTGCTCAGTCTTTCTGAAAGCTTTAGTTTTGTCCAAATAGAAGCATAGCTGTCTGTGTATGTCCAAAGAATGCAGAAGTCTCTCCCCTTTATTCTGTGGGATTGGATAAAAAATAGGCAAATTAATGGTTTGATTAAGAGCCACACTGGACACTACCTTAGGCATAAATGTTGGGTTCGTCCTTAGAGAAACCCTGTCCAGATGGAAAATAATAAAAGGTTCCACAGCCATTAATGCCTGTAACTCTGAGACTCTTCTTGCGGAAGTTATTGCTAGGAGCAGAGCTGTTTTCCATAAGAATTTTATCTCGGCTGTATTGGCTGGTTCAAAAGGAGGCAGTGTGAGCTTTTCCAAGACAAAATTTAGGTCCCCATGTAGGTATTGGTGCTCTCCTTGGAGGTCTTATGTTTTTGACCCCTCTGAGGTACTGCCTTAGCAGTGGATGTGAATAAATAGGTGGTTCCGTATTGTAATGAGCTGAAATGGCAGAGGCATGAATCTTATTTGATGAGAAGGATAGGCCTTTGTCCAGCATCTCAGTTAGGTATTGTAAAATCTGAGGAATATTTGGAACAAGCATGTTGATTCCTTGTGCCTGGTTCCAAGCATAGAATCTCTTCCATTTTTCTGCATAGGATTTTCTGGTGCTGGGCCTCCTGGCCTCCAAAATAACATCCATTACTGCTTTAGAGAGAGGTGTGATCTGAGCGGTTATATTATCCGTCATGCAGCCAGATTTAAGGTTCTGAGTTGGCTGTGCAGGATCTGATTGTTTTGTTGGGTCAGTAGATGAGGAATTTGAGGTAAAGTCCAGGCTGGGCCTTGAGACAAGCTCTTTAGGATTGGGTACCAGTGCTGGCGTGGCCAGTCTGGGGCAATCAATATCATTTTTGGCTTCTATTGTCTGACCTTTAGGAGTACCTTGGGGAGGAGAGGCAGTGGAGGAAAGGCATAATATACTGTAAGGGTTTTCCAGCTGAATGATAGAGCATCCACCTTCCATGCTTGTTTGTGATAAGTCCTTGTGCAGAATCTCTGTAGTTGGCAGCTGTGAGGGGAGGCAAATAGATCTATGTCTGGGCATCCCCATTTCCTTGTTATCATGCTGAAGATTTTTGGATCTAGTTTCTACTCGTGAGGGTGCATGAGGCTTCTGCTTAGTTTGCCTGCCAGAGTATTTGTCTTTCCTGACAGGAATTGTGCTTGCAGATGTACTTGATAAGTCAATGCTGTGTTCCACAAAGTCATGGCTTGTCTGCAGAGGGGGTAGGAATGTGTACTCCCTTGCTTGTTTATGTACCACATGACTGTAGTATTGTCCGTCTTTATCAGCAGTTGTCCTGGATGGAGTAGGTCCTTGAAGGCTGTCAGGGCATTCTGTACAGCTAGCATCTCTTTTTGGTTGATATGAAGATGCATTTGGCTTGCGGGCCACGTGCCCTGAATACATTTTCTTGCAATATGAGCCCCCCAGGCATAATCCGATGCATCTGTTGTTAGTGTCTGCCTGGCAGTGGGTAAAGTGAATGGCTGTCCCGTGTTGTGGTGACAGGCCAGTGCCCACCATCGAAACTCCTGTTGCAGGCAGGGAATGAGGGTAATTACAGTTTCCAGTCTGTGGCAATGTTGAGTCCAAACACTTTTTAGACACCATTCTAGCTTCCTCATATGCAGTCTTGCATATGGAATTAGCATAATGCAGGATGCCATGAAGCCCAAAGCCTGCAAAATTTTTCTTGCAGGTAACTGGGTCTTTGTTGCCAACTTTTCGAAGTAAGAAGTCAGTTGCCTTTGTTTGTCTGGTGTAAGATAAGCCATCTGGGCAGTTGTATTTAAGCTTGCACCCAGGAATATTATCTCTTGAGAGGGTACTAGTTTTGATTTATTTTTGTTTACTGTGTACCCTAGGCAAATTAGTAATTTTTACAAACGCCAGATGCTTCAGTAGAATGTCCTTTCTCTCTGCTTGAATAAGGCAGTCGTCCAAGTAGGGATATATTTGAATTCCTCTTTGTCTGCAAAATGTAATTACTGGTACCAGGCATTTTGTGAAGACCCTGGGCGCAGTAGATAAGCCAAAGGGCAGTGCAGAGAATTGGTAGTGCATTGAGCCAGCTACGAATCTGAGGTATCTTCTGCAAGACAGTCTGATTGGGATATGCAGGTATGCCTCTGAGGTCCAAAGTTTTGAGCCAAGCCTTCTTGACCACCATAGGCAGAAGCTGCTGCAGTGTCAGCATTTTGAATTTTGGAACGTCCAGAAAAATGTTTAGAGTAGACAGGTCCAGTATTGGTCTCCAGGGTTTGTCCTTTCTGGGTACCAAGAAAAGTCCTGAGTAAAATCCTTATCCCTGCTCTTGTTGTGGTACTCGCTGAATAGCCCTTATGTCCATGAGAGATTAAATTTGCTGTTGTGCCTCTGCCCATTGATTGTGTGGTAGGTCTGGCATACCTTTTGTCTTTGGAAGGGTGTGAAAGTGGAACCAGTAGCCCTGAGAAACAAT
>NW_025053406.1:0-9990 GCF_019279795.1 Protopterus annectens | reverse complement strand
TTGAAATTTAAATATCAGCACCCTAATGTCTCAATTAAACAAAAAGCAGAGCACTCATTCTGAAATTTTCACAGTCTGAATTCAAGGAAATGCAGGATCTATTGCATGCAGCTGAACAGGTGGGCAAACATACTTTTACAATGTGGATTTGATCTCATTGGAAGTTTCCCGAGAGCAGCTGTTACTGGGTTCTGAAGTCAGCACAGACATGACGTTTGGTTAAAAGAACAAACCCTACCTGATCATGTTAAAGCAAAATTATTGACGCACCTTTTATAGCAGGATGTATTATTTGGTGTACAAGAGAAGCGAGGTTTTCAGAAAGAAAATGGAGGATAAGGCAAAGTCTATGCAGATGGTCAAGGATTTTTTTACAGGTACAACCCCTGCTTCAGCAGGTAAAATTGGCCAACAAAACTGGTCCTTTCCAGCTTCTGGACAGACTTCAAGCAGAGGGGCAGGCACAGGAGTCAAAGTGGCAGAGGTCAGTCACAAGGCCCTTAAGGCAAACCTTGGCCAATGGGGTACTGCTACCCAGAAAGGAGGAGAAGACAGACCCAAGCTAGCAGAAGACAAACACAATGACTCAACCCTCAAACTACCAAACAAATCTCTCTTGGCAGCTCCTTGGGAGGAAAATTAGCACTTTTGCAGACAACTGGCACATCATCACAAAGGACAAATGGGTCCTAAACATTTGTCCCACAAGGATACAGATTCCACTTTCATACCTTTGCCAAGGATAAAAGGAATGCCAAACCTGCCACCAAATCAATGGGCAGAGGCACAAAACAAATTACAGCTCTCATGGACATGAGAGCCATTCAACAGGCATCTACACAGGAGCAAGGACAAGAATTTTACTCAAGACTCTCTCTAGTCCCAAGAAGGACAAAGCATGGAGACCCATTCTGGATCTTTCAATTCTGAACACCCTATCTGCAAGTACCAACATTCAAGAAGATGCTAACACTACAGCAGCTTCTTCCCATGCTGGGCAAGAATGCTTGGCTAGTAACAGACCTCAAGGAGGCATACCTGCATGTCCCTATCAGACAAAATTGCAGAAGATAGCTCTGCTTCATTGCAGGTTCAATCCATTATCAATTCTCTGCACTGCCCTTTGGCTTATCTGCTGCGCCCAGGGTCTTCACAAAATGCCTGGCACCAGTAATTGCATACTGCAGACAAAGAGGAATTCAAATATACCCATACCTGGACAACTGCCTTATTCAAGCAGAAAGCAAGGACATTCTTTTAAGGCATCTGGCATTTGTCAAACACCTTCTAAGTTGCCTACTTTACACAGTAAGCGAAAAGAAATCAAAACTAGTTCCCTCACAAAGCATAATATTCCTGGGTGCCAGCTTGAATACAACGGCCCAGATGGCTTACCTCATGCCAGACAAGCAACAACAGCTGACTCAATACTTCAAAATAATGGCAACAAAGACTCCAACTCCTGCAAGAAAAATTCTGCAGGCCTTGGGATTCATGGCATCTTGCATACTACTAATACCATTTGCAAAACTGCATATGAGGAAATTACAATGGTACCTGAAAAGCGTACGGACTCAGCACAGCCGCAACTTGGAAACAATGATACCACTCATTCCCTGCCTTCAACAGGAGTTTCTATGGTGGGCACAGGCATGTCACCTCAACAAGGGTCAGCCTTTCACCTTACCCACAGCCAGGCAAACTATGACAACAGATGCATGGACTATGCCTGGGGAGCAAACATGGCAGGACAGTGCATTCAGGGCAAATGGACTACAGATCAAAGGCATTTGCGTATCAATCGAAAAGAAATGCTAGCAGTACAGAATGCCCTAACAGCTTTCAAGGATCTCTTACACCCAGGACAACTAATAATAGACGGACTATACCACAGTAATGTGGTATATAAACAAGCACACATTCCTACCCTCTATGCAGGCAAGCAATGACCTTCTGGAACACAGCACTGTCTTACCAAGTTCAACTACAAGCACAATTCCTGCCAGGAAATAAAAACACATTGGCTGACGACCTAAGCAGAAACATCATAGATCCCCACAAGTGGAAACTAGATCCGCAAGTATTTGCAATGATAGCTCAAAAATGGGGACGCCCAGACATAGATCTGTTTGCCAACCCCCAAAACTACCAACTTCAAAAATTTTGCACAAGGACATTCCACCCACAAGTTTGGAAAGTGGACGCCCTCTCATTCAGTTGGAAAACATTAACAGTGTATGCCTTTCCTCCACTGCCTCTTCTAGCAAAGGTACTGCTGAAAGTCAGATTAGAGAGGCCACAAATGATAGTCATTGCACCAGACTGGCCACGCCAGCACTGGTATCCAATTCTAAGGAACATGGCCCACCATGGATTTTACCACAAATTCCTCACCCAGCGAGACAATCAGATTCTACACAGCCAGCTCAAGACTTTAAACCTGGCTGCATAGCAAATTACCTAAACAACCAGCCAACACCTCTATCCAAAGCTGTTATGGATGTCATTCTGGAGGCCAGGAGGCCCAGCACCAGGAAAACCTATTCAGACTAATGGAAAAGATTTTGCGCCTGGAACCAGTCTAAAGGCAAAAATCCCCTTGATCCAAACATTCCTCAGATTCTACAATATTTAACTGAGATGTTGCACAAAGGACTTTCCTTTTCGTCTATTAAGATCCACGCCTCAGCAATTTCGGCTCATTACAACACGGATCCTCCTTTATTTTCACATCCACTCCTAAGACAGTACCTCAGAGGGGCTAAGAACATAGGACCGCCCAGGAGAGCACCAACACCTACTTGGGATCTCAACTTTGTTCTGGAAAAGCTTACACTGCCGCCCTTTGAACCAGCTTTTTCTGCTGATTTAATATTTCTTTCATGGAAAACTGCCCTGCTACAAGCAATAACTTCAGCTAGAAGAGTCTCAGAGCTACAGGCACTAATGGCAGTGGAGCCTTTCCTCATTTTTCATCAAGACAGAGTCTCTCTATGAACTAACCTTTCCTTTATGCCAAAGGTGGTATCCAGTGTGGCCCTAAACCAAACCATTCATTTGCCCACCTTTTTCCCAAATCCCCAGGACAAAGGAGAAAGACTCCTGCACTCTTTGGATATTCACAGGCAATTACGTTACTACTTGGATAAAACTAAGGCTTTCAGAAAATCTGACCAGCTCTTTGTAGCCTATGCTGCAGGATCACAAGGAAAAGCCATCTCAAAATAGACCATTTCAAAATGGATAGGACATTGCATACGTTTCTGCTACACGCATCATGGGAAACCGGTACCTGCTAACATTAGGTTCCAATCCACCAGTGCTACAGCTACATCAACAGCCTTTCTCAGGGGGGTGCCAACCAAGGATATTCTGGAAGCTGCAACTTGGAGTTCAATGCACACCTTCACCAAACACTATCACTTACCTCTATATTCTAAGACTAGAGCTGGTTTTACCACTGTAGTTTTGCAGGGCCTACTAGCTTCTTCTAACCCTGTTTAACTCCACCACCCATCCTTAGCTTTGGGATTCAGTGTTCACCCTGCTGCAGTCCAGGTTACCCTCCCTCCATCCCCTCTGAACTAACTGGACTTATCTGTACCATTCTATCCTATACAACCTCCGTGGTGTATTTGCTTGTGCCTGAAGGTATCGTTTTATTTTTATATGTACATTTTTATATAGCAATATATATATTGCCTACCTATTGGGGGCACCTGACATCTGGGGCAAGAAAAACTGAAGAAAATGGCGTGGTATGCCTCTTATATACCCCTGGCGCACTGACGTCAGGGAAGAAGCGACAGCAACCGACGCCGGACCAAGACTTTGGAACTCAGGCCGACTGCGGGACCGCCTGATGGCAGGATAACCCAAGTATGATGACTGCAGCAGGGTGAACACTCTAACATCTACATTTATGATAGATACAAAACTGTACTTTGTCATGGCAGCAAATGGGGGAATCTGATAGAAGAGAAAGCAGTGGAACAGGTTAATAGTTCAAGTATATGTGAGGAGGTGTTGAAGAGAAGTCTGAATGAGGAGGTCACAGCTGGAATCAAGGGCTGCAGCCAGTGTGTCAAATGTAGCATGCGCCAGGAAGAATGCCAAAGAAGCTGAACTGTAAGGTGCACAAAACAGTAGTGTAGCAAGTACTCGTGTGATACAGAAACCTAATTGGCTAAGACAGAGTATTTGAGGAAGCTAGAGATGATGGCAGGGTGCACACTGAGAGATGAAGAAATGAGGCCTCAATGTAGAAGTCCAAGTAACTCCATTTAATGAGGTCAGAGAGAGCAGATTCGTTAGTTCAGGCACATATTTAGTAAAGCAAAATGTAATTTGGTGAAGATGATTTGGAGAAGATGTGAATAAGGAGAGCGCAAACAAGGATATCCAGCAAAGAAATAGATGGATTGCATGAAAAAAGACCTACATCAGTGAGTTGCGGTTATCGGGCAATGTGGGGAAAGTTGTATTCAGTTGAGAGAGAGAGATGGCAACAGTTGATGTAACACCTCCGCCTTACACACAAAATGGTAAAATCAGAGGAGGAGGATGCACAATTTTGTCTCAAGAAGAGATGTAAAGGACCCATGTGTCCCAAAATTGAAAGAAACAGATGTGTTATATGCATATGTCCCAGCAGCTCTGCAAATGTTTATTCATTCACTCATTCATCAGTTACCCACCTTATCCAGTTCAGAAGGTTAATCCCAGACTGGGCATGAGTCTGTTCACAAGCTAAGAAAGTAACAAAACATGGGTGTGGCTTGGATGGCAGGCTGAAAGCAGCAGAATTCTTAAGGTCTGCAGTGCTCTTTTTGAACAGGAGTTCTTACCCAGTTTCACCAATGACTACTTGAAATTGACAATAAAAATCTTCACATTTTCTTGTCAAACTCTCCAGAAGGCACACTGAAACTTCATCCATGATCAACACCATGTTTTCCCAGCAAGAAAATCCAATGAAGAAGGAAATGCAGGCCGTTCTTACCACTGTTCAAGATTTGGTGATAAAAACAAAGTAAACCTAAAAGTTGACAACATAAAGGCAGATACTACCAAACAGACTTATCGAATGATGTCCTCAAACAACAAACTGCCCAGATTGCTGCACTTGAATACTCTGTAACAGATATAGACTGCAGGTTTTCAGAGAAAAAACAGACTGACTTCAAGAAAGTACCAAACTCGCTGAGAAGATAGCTGATATTGAAAACAGAGCCAGGAGAAATATAAGAATCTGTGGCATTCCAGAGCCAGATGGAGGGGGACAACGTGATTAACTTCTTGACTTCTTGGATTCCTAAAATCTTAAACCTGCTGGAAGCATTGTCCTTCAGGATTGAAAGGGCACACACATATTTAACCACAGTTCCTTCAATTAGTAGAGCTATTACTGTAAAATTTATTTCCACTCAAGACAAAGACCTTAATTTAAGAACTGCCTGGTCCATTGCTCCACTGAAAATAGGTGACCAAATCATCAGATGTGACAGTGACTTTTCATCCCTTGTAATGTCTAAAAGAAAAGCACGTGTCCCATTAATAAAATCATTGAAGAAGGAAGGAATCAAAGCACAACCCATATTTCCTGCTAGAGTAGGGCTGGCTCTGTCAGAGGGAAGGAAATCTTTTAACACCCTTGAAGAAAGATCCACATTTGTCCAAAAAAGAACCTTTTAAGTCAACCTGAACCCATGGATTCTTCAGTGAATTTAAAAAGACAAGCTTCAAAAAATGAACGGACAACCGAAGAAAAAAATCTAGAGACAAGTATACTTCATTATCCTTTTCCTCAGATTATTTATCCCTTTAATTAATGTGGAACCACACACAGAAGGTACTGTAACTTTCTCTTTTTCTGTTGTCTTAATGCTAATTTTTCAACCAATACACATTACTCAGTTCTAATAGGATAAAACTTTATGTAACTGCAATCTTTTATATAGATAATATATTTCTTATCCAAGTCTTCTTGTATATACCTTTCCCTTTATCTTAATCCCAGTATAAGGGGAATGCATCATATGTTACATTTAGATATTTTAAAAAGTATTGACTTTTTTATTAATATATATGCACCTGTTTTACTTAGATGTTTCTATGATGTCCTTCAAGGATGCATCTGCAGTCCTTACATATGGGTTGTCCTGCCTCAGGCAGCCCTTCGGTCGGCCGGATTCCAAAGTCTGGATCCGGCGTCGGCTGATGTCGCCCTTTTCCCCGACATCCGGCCTGGGGTGTTAAAAGCGTCAGCCGACGCCATCTTCCCCAGTCTTTCTTGCCGTGCGGTGCCCGAAGCAGAAGCAGTTCGCAAGTGCCGGTCGGCCAGCTCCTGTGATTTCAGCTACCGAAGTCTTCAAAAAAGCTAAGTACCCCATTGGGGACTCTTTCTTGCCTCAGCCGATGTCAGATCAAACGGTTAAAGTTAATAATTGTTTAACTTGTGGGAAACAAATACCTCATAAGGATTTCCACTCTTACTGCCTACCCTGCCTAGGCCCAGACCACGACGTCTCGGCCTGTACAGCCTGTGCTTCCTTCAATAAACACACTCTTAGGCGTCGGGCAGAGTTTGCAGAGGAATATTTTGGGGTAAATTTCAGTTATATCATGCCGTCGGAGCTTCCGACAGCTCATTTACCCAAAAAACGAAAGGATAAGGACCGGCACACACGGTCCGCGGTTTCGGCCGACTCCATGCCTAGGCCTACCGCGAGTGTCTCGGTCTCTACTGAAGCCGAATCTCTACTGCTTCCGACCGACGACACCGCACAGCCGGTAACTTCGGTACCGGAGGCCACCACTGGGTCGGTCATAGAATTTCCGTCTGAAACCGGTGCTCAGGAAATATCCAACACCATTTCTGTTGATAAAACTACTCCAGCACGTGGGGCAGCCAGGCCTCCTGTATCCATGTCCATTCAGGCCTTTACACGTGCTAAAGCTGCTAAACAGCCAAAATCTCTCCCTCCCAAGGCTATTCCTGAAGAATCCACTACCGGTTCACAAATTTTAAGTTTGGCTGAAGACCTTATTTCCTTAATCAGGGGCTCTCAGCCACATCCAGACAGGGGCTCTCAACCACTTCCAGGCAAAAGGCCCAGGGTTGAGCAGACAGATCCCCAGTCTTCTGATGAGGCCTCAGATGACTCTGCCCGTTCATACTACCAGGAGGAGGCCCTTCCGGCCTACGAGGATTCTGATGCAGAGGAATCTATTCCCTCTGCCTCCCCCCCTGAAGAGTTTTCCTTTGGGGAGACCCTTCACTCCATGAGAGAGCATTTCAAATGGCAAGGCCAGGAATTCTCTGATTCCAGGAAGAGGTTAAGGACTTTTTTGCATTTACCTCAGCATAGACCTTTGGCTATTCCTCCTGTTTTAAATGTTATAGAAGATGTGTACTCTGAGTCTAGTATTTCCCCTGACTCCCTTCCTCCGGCTCCTGTCAAACCCGACAGGTACTACAGGGTCCTGGACTCGCATCTATTCCTTTACAAGGGCCACTCTGCTGACCCAGAAACTGTTTCCCAGGGCCCTAAAGAAGTTACAACCACCACTACTAAGAATCCACTTCCTTCTGAAAGGGAATCCAGGGCTTTAGAGAGTGGGGTAAAAGTGTATACTTCTTCCACACTTTCTATGAGAGCATTAAATTGTCAATTCCATATGATACAGTATCAAGAGTATCTGTTAGATGAATTGCGCAAAAACTAATTTCGCCTGAACCCCTAGATCGCAAGGCGCTTCAGGATCTGGTGCATAACTCCCAGCAGGTTAGCAACCATTTCTTACAGTGTGGTTATGATGCATTGGAAGCTTCATGTAGGTCAGCAATGACAGGTGCAGTCATCACGTAGACATGCTTGGCTGAAGGAACAAACACTGCCAGATCATGTTAAAACAAAGCTTCTGGATGCACCACTGGAAAAACAAAAGTTATTTGGTTCCACGGCTCAAGAGGTCTTAAAGAAATTTGAGGAAAAGGCTAAATCAGTACAAACAGTCAAAGATTTTCTCCAGGTCCAACCACCAAGATTCAGCAGAAATTGGCCTTCTAAGAATTGGTCCTTTCCAGACACAGACAGATTTCAAAGAGGCAAAAACAGGCATGCCAGAGGTATTGGGCAAGCTCGAGGCTCCTACAGAGGACGTCAATGGCAGCCTCCTAACCAGAGAGGTAGTGCAGGACCTACAACTACTGCGCAAGGACAATCTCAATGACTTGACTTTGACTCCGCCAACCAGGGCTCAATTGGAAGCACCTTTGGCCGGAAAGCTATCTTTATTCTCAGAAAATTGGCACAGTATTACAAAGGACAAATGGATACTGCAAATAATAGACAAAGGATACAGATTCCATTTTCATACATTACCAAAAAGACAAGGCATGCCAAACCTGCCACCAAATCAAAGGGCAGAGGCTTTAAAGCAAATTTGCAACCTACTACAAATGAAGGCAATAGAAAAGGTTCCTTTCACAGAACAAGGCCAAGGATTTTATTCCACACTTTTCCTTGTTCCAAGAAAAGAAAAGCAATGGAGGCCTATTCTGGACTTGTCCGCACTGAATACTTATCTCATCGTGCCAAAATTCAAAATGCTGACCTTACAGCAACTCCTTCCCATGCTGGGCAAGGAGTCCTGGCTGGTAACTCTAGACCTCAAGGAGGCATACCTGCATGTCCCTATCAGACAAAGTTGCAGAAGACACCTCAGATTTCTTGCAGGTTCAGAGCATTATCAATTCTCAGCATTGCCCTTTGGCTTATCTACTGCGCCTAGAGTATTCACGAAATGCCTGGCATCAGTAATTCCACATTGCAGACTTCAGGGGATTCAAATATACCCATACCTGGACGACTGCCTTGTACAAGCGGACAGCCAACAAACATTGGTAAAACACTTGAGCTATGCCATCCGCCTACTACAGGCCTTGAGATACACAGTCAACATTCAGAAATCAAGACTTGTTCCATCCCAACGAATAATTTTCCTGGGTGCAAAACTGGATACAAACACCCAAATGGCTTTTCTCACAGAAAAAAAGCAAGAACAATTACCGGATTATTTCAGAAATCTGACAACACAAACCCAGCTGACTGCAAGGAAAATCCTGCAGGCCCTGGGTTTCATGGCATCTTGCATTCTTCTGATTCCACAAGCAAGGCTGCATATGAGGAAACTACAATGGTACCTAAGGAGTCTATGGTCTCAACACAGTCACAGCCTAGAAGCTTTGATCCCCCTCATTCCATGCCTTCAAAAGGAATTTCTGTGGTGGGCACAAGCAAGCCAGTCAAACATGGGTCTGCCTTTCAGCAAGCCACATATCAGCCAAACCATTACAACGGACGCCTCAGACCATGGATGGGGAGCGCACTTGAAGGGCAGATGCATTCAAGGGCAATGGACACAAAAAGAATTGCGCCTGCACATCAACCAAAAGGAAATGCTGGCAGTGATACATTCAATCGAGGCCTTCGAACACTTCCTGCATCAAGGTCACCTGCTAATAAAGACAGACAATACCACAGTCATGTGGTACATAAACAAGCAAGCAGGTACCCATTCCTACCCTCTTTGCAGGCTGGCAATGAATCTTTGGGAACTTTCCCTAAAACTCAATATAGAGCTGCAATCCCAGTTTGTACCAGGAAAGGACAATGTACTGGCGGACAGCCTAAGCAGAAACATCATGGATCCACACGAATGGATGTTGCACCCAGACATTTTTCTTCAGATAGCACAATCATGGGAAGGCGGACATGGATCTTTTTGCCTCCCACCACAACCATCAACTGAAGAAATTCTGCACAAGGACATACCATCCTCAAGCATGGAAAGTGGACGCCCTCTCCTTCAGCTGGAATGCTCTAACAGTGTATGCATTCCCACCTCTACCGTTAATGACCAAGGTCTTACTGAAGATCAGGACAGAGCCTGTTTAATGACTCTAACAGGCATGTCACCATGGCC
>NW_025053405.1:0-9286 GCF_019279795.1 Protopterus annectens | reverse complement strand
GGGGGGGAAGAGAGCGAAAAGGATTTGGCTTTGAGGAGGGAAAAAGATCGGGGTTCCCCCCCGTTTTCCCTTCCTGAGGATTGAGACTCTCGTGAGGTGAGAAAGAATGGTGCGACTGGTTTGTCACTTAAGGATGTTGGATTTTCCCGAATGTGTGATTGCTGCAAGCGTTTGGTAGGAAATTGCCCATTCCCAGACTCTCATGGCCTCTCGACAAAGAGATAGGACCTGGATTCCTCCCTGTTTGTTGATGTGCAGACTACCGACATGTTGTCTGTCTGAATGTAATAGTCCTGAAGGAAGAGCGTGGTGAAGTGCTACCTGGCGCTAGGGGTACAGCCCTCATTTCAGGACATTTATATACAACGGCGTCTCTGTGAGAGTTCCATGCCTTGGACAGTCTTTCACATAGAATGCCCCCCACCGAGGCAAAAGTGTCCGTGGTGCAGCTCGAGTAAGCTTTAAGGTCTCCTGTCAGGAGACTCTGCGGAGAAAAGCCTGCAAGAATCCTTGCGCTTTGCTGACGCTATGGTGTTGAGAAGGGAACAGAGGGGGATTCACTGAACTTGAAGGTCCATTGAAAGAACCGCGTAAGTAGCGATGCATAGATAAGCCAGGATAGCTGCCTTACCATGAACCCTGGAGCCCTCAGGACTGACTGCAATCGGGAAATGGTTGCCAGGACGCTGCTACATGACCGCTGGAGTTGGCTATTCTGTCTGGAGTGAGAGGCTGCCAATTGACAGTGTTGCTTCTTCTCCTGAACTAACATGTGGGGTGCAGTAAAATTTCTCTAATTGACGATGCTAGCCTTGGGGCTAGTCGAAGAAAGCTAGTCTCTGGCTGAGCTGAAGATACCCCATGATGATGCCGTCAAGGCCAATGGTCCAGAGTGGAAAACCTGTAATCCCTGGAGCCTCAGGTGGGCCACATTACCACGCTAGAACCTTGGTGAACACCCCTGGGGGCTGGTGGGAGCCAAGGGAGGACCTGAACTGGTAATGACTGACCCGGCTGGGCGAAGGAACCTCCTGGACCGTCTGTCCGCCACAGATCGCGGTAATGCACGTCACAGGTGATAGACACATCAGTAGATTCTCCCTCAAGAGTATAGATTGAAGGTGACCATCCGAACTTTGGCAGTTACTGAAACAGGTTCAACGGGAAAGATCTAAAGACAGTCTTAAGTCCCCGTTTTCTTTAGCACCAAAAAGAACCCAGGTAAAGCCCTGACCAGTTTTGATCTACCAGGGGCGCATGGATAGCTCACTGTAGCTGTTGATTTGATAGCTGCCTCTGGCGGGTGGAACATCTGAAGGGAGGCTGCGAGGATCTAGAACTTTGTACGGGGGTGTATAACCTCAGGATATCGCGAAACATAGCGATCTGGTGATATGGACTCCCAAGTAATTGGGTACTCGAAGCGCCCCCGACTGCCACTCGGGGCGGTTGAACGACTTCAGGGCTGCTCGTGGGTCTCTCAGAGAAAGGTTCTCTGGACCCAAAGTTTCTAGAGCCCCCACCACCTCCTGGGCCAGCTGACCTCCCTGTCCTCTCTACCCACGGGGAGGACTGGTTGTGGTGGGTTGGGACACCTGCAGTTCCGACCATCTTCTGTCCCTTTTGGTTTCTTCGAGAAGGACCCCTCAGGAGACACTGAGAAAGCCCGGACTCCGACGGCAGACAAGCGTCTTCCAGTCTTTCAACTCTAGACCAGTGTTTGCGAACAGTCTTGCCAAACAAGCCCAGAACCATCAAGGGGCGTTGTGAAGAGGTCTGTAGAGGCTGTGAAGTCACGGTGTGAGCCAGGCCTGCATACCTCATGACTAGGCCTGCTCCGCTGGCTCTAGCAACTCCCTCGGTGGCTGTGAGAAGTAACCCACTTTATAGATGTGTTAAGAAACAGCTCTAAGGTGGCCGTTGGTGGGCCATACACCTTATCCTCACCGACCGCATGGACTCCAGGGGGCTGGCGTATTCTTTAATAAGATCGCTGCATCCTGATGACGATGTCATGTGGTTCGCTCTCAAGAAGGTTGCTGAACTTCAAGCTTCGCTTCCCAATGCGATCCAGCCAGTAAGGACTCCCTTGCCGGGAGGATGCACATAGGGACTCTCCTGGGCCCAATTCCCTCTTAGTGGCTGCAGCCATCATCATGGCATCTGCTGGGGGCCTTGCTCAGTGAGTGCTGATCGCGGAGGGAAAGGATACGATCAGGGCCGGCTTGGGTACAGGCTCAAGTGTCGGATCCTTCCACGCTCTGATGGATATAAAGGTCCACCCAGAGGTGCGGCGGGAGGGACACAAGAACAGATGGGCCGCCTCAATCAGGCCGGGCGTCAGTGAGATCAGTCAGTGGGTCGGTCATGTGCCTCCTTTGCACTTCACCTTCCGGTACTTCAGGCTGTCCGAGGTACTCTCGCAGCTGGATGTTCAAGACCTTGGGACTGTCGGTAAGACTGTCCCTGGGACGGCTGGTGGGGAGCCTGGTAGTGCAAGGAGTGGGATGGAGCGTGGCAGGGACGGGGTCAGGCGTCCTCAACGTGCCCTTTCCACTCGTCCAGGCCGAGGCCAGCTACTCGGCAGAGGCGGCCCACTGCGGATCGGCGCCTCGGATCAGGCTGGAGCGAAACCGTGGATCCGAGGGGGCGGTGTGCTCCGACCTGGGCAGACGGCCACAACTCCCCTCGGATCGAGCTCGACTCTCGGCTCGAGGAAGGTGGTCAAGAAATTTCCAGCTGCCTCAAGGATGGGGCCGGATCCGAGGTCGCCAGCCTATCGGATCCGACCCACCCAGGATTCCAGCTCTGCCCGGCCATGGGCAACTCATTGCATAGGCCTGGGTGAGAGAAAGAATAAAGGCGAAAAAGGGTAAAGCCTCCCGGATGGGGGGGCTGGGAGCACTCCCACCATTTGCATTGGGCCTAGACAGATTTCCTCATCATCCGGTCCATATCTGCTTCACTCATGGAGAATGTGGATCTGGTGGAGGCCACCCAGGCGGTTCCTAGAGGTGGCAGGACCTCACTGAGGCTAGCCTCACTCCTCATCCTCGGTAGGAGAGGGAGCCGAGTGGAGCCAGGAGAGAGCTAGAAGGCTGGGGGAGGCCCGCTTAGATGGAGGGCGAACTGGAACTCTGGCCTCTCAGCTGGTGCCTCTCTGTGCCTCTCTTCTTCTCTCTCTCCTAGAGACTCTCTCCTCCGGCATCTTAGAGGTTGGGTCAGCGGTGGAGACTAGCCAGCTTCTTGCTGTGGGGCAGGCGGGCGGGTGGAGGTCCTGGCACCAGCTTGACCTCCGCTCCCTCAGAAGCTGGGGTTGAACCTGCACCGTGGTACAACCAGATGATAGATTACTCCAGCCCCAGAAGCATTTAACGCTGCAGTGTGGCCCATCCATGGGACGACATGGCCGCTGTTATTCAAAGAATACAGCCTTATGGAGCTTCAGACATGATAAGCCTAACAGGCCTCAAAACAAACACACACACACAAACTCGCCAGCATTCGAAAGAGAAGTTTAAAAGAAAAGAGAGGAAAGCCTAACGTCCTTCTAACTAACTAAATTAAAAAAGTTAAGGTTTTTGAAAATTTTCTGTCAGAAAAACTTGTCTGTCTAGAGCTCTGAATCCATTACATAACTTGAAATGACAAGCAGAAGTCTGGGGTCAGTCAGGGCCTTGAGGGAGTTATGGGTAGAGGAGCTAGGGCTCGGGCCTAAACTTTTGGCGCAGCTCGGATCAGGGTGGGATCCGATACCCACAGGTTGCAGACCGACCAAATTCTGCCAGATCTGTAGTTCTGCAGATGCTGCTATTTCAAGGAGGCAGTGTTAGTTTTTCCAACAAATTAAAGGTCCCAAAATGGAGTGGTGAGTTTCATGGAGGATTGATGTTTTGATTCCTCTTGAAACTGTCTTAGGAGAGGATGAGAAGACAGGTGGATCCAATGCAATACTCTGAAATTGTAAACATGAATTTTAATGGAAAGAGGTAAGACAGACCATTGTGTGGTTGTTCACCAAGTATTCAGGATATGTGCCATATTCATCACTGTCATCTAGGCCCTTTGTGGTGTTCCAAATACAGAAATCTTTCCATTTTGCAGATATGCCTTTCTTGTGGGCCGGTGACTTCATAATAATAATAATATCTTTCTGCTCTGGGATAGCTTGTCTGAGGAGGAGTAAGGTATTTTCAGGCTATTAGTTACAGTTTCAGATTTGGAATGAGTTTTTGTAATTGTGCTGTCAGTAAAGTGGCCATAGAGGAAAGGTGTGGTTTTGTGCGTGACACTTCTTTAACAGTGGAATTCCAGTACTGTCTTCAGCAGTCAGACTATCAGAATCACTTTGGCTGCTCCTGATCTTCAGTAAAATCTTGGTCATTAATGGGGAGGTGGAAATACGCCACACTGTTAGGTTCTCAATGAGAGGCGATCACTTTCCATACTTGTCGTTGGTATGTCTTGAAAACAGAATTTCTTCAGTTGTTGATTGTGAGAGGCAAAAAGATCTAAGTCAGCCTCCCATGGAATTGTATTATCTGTAGAAGATGTCTGGGTGCAGCGTCACATTGACCGGCATCATGATATTTCTGTAGCTTTATCCGCCAGTATATTGTCTTTCCCTATTTCGCTAAGTTGTGGCTATATGAGTTTCAAGGAAAAGTTCACTTGGTTATTTATAATGCAAAGAGAGATGGAGACGGTGCCTCCCTTGCCCACATTTATATTGCCACATAGCGTGAACAGTCTGTCCTTATTAGCAGATGGCCCTTGATGCAGAGGGTTTGAAGGCTTGACTGCATGTCCTGGCATTTCTTTTGGTTTTGTATTACGTGCTCTTTTTGTGACCATAGACCTTGAATGCATCTGCCCTCCATATGCGCTCATCTGTGGTCTGAAAAGCGTCTGTTGTAATGGTGTGGCTATTATTGGTTGCTGAGCAGACCTAATTTGACTGGCTTGCTCAGGGCCCACCACAGGAATTCAGCACAGAGGCATGGAACAGGTGGTATCAAAGTTTCAGGCTGTGACTGTGCTGGGTCCATAAACTCCTGCCGTTGCCATTGTAGTTTCCTCATATGTAGTCTTGCGGATCAGAAGGATGCAAACCACCACCCAGGACTGCAGGATTTTCCTTGCAGTCAGCTGGGTTTGTCAATCGAATTTTTGAAGTAATCTGGTCGGCTTTGTTTTCTTCTATGAGGAAGTGTTGGGTGGTTGGCCTGGGTGCACCCAGAGAAAGGTTATTCTTTGGGATGGAACAGAGTCTTGATTTGTGAAAGTTGACTGTATGTCCCAAGACTACTGAAGTGAATGGATAGCGTAATTCAAGTGTTTACAAAAGTTTGTTTGTCCGCTTTGGCATAAGGCAGTCGTCCAGATATGGGCCTTTGAATCCTAAGTCTACGTGTGCACAATTACAATGCCAGGCATTTGAGAATACTCTGGTAGCAGTAGATAAGCAAAGGGGCAATGCTGAGGTGTTAATGCTCCTGACCCTGCAGAAATCTGGGTGTCTTCACGCAACTTTGTCTGATAAGGGACATGGGTATGCCTCACCTTGAGGTCTGAGTTACCAGCAAGAGACCCCTTGCCCAGCATGGAAGGGCTACTGTGGAGTCAGCATTTTGAACTTTGGCACAATGAGATAAATATTCAGTCACGGACAAGTAGAATAGACTATCCATTGTTTTCTTTTTCTTAGAACAAAAGGAATAGTCTGAGAATAAAATCTTGGCACTTATTCTGAGAGGGAACCTTTTCTATAGCTTTCATTGCATTAAACTGGAAATTTGTTTCAACCTCTGCCCTTTGATTCGATTGTGGTCTGGCATGCCCTTTCTTTTTAATTGATATTATTGAAATGAAACCTGTGTCCTTTGTCTATTATTTGTAGTGTCCATTTGTCCTTGTAATACTGTGCCAATTTCCTGAGAATAAAGAAAGCTTTCACGTAAAGGTGCTAATTGATCCCTGGTTGGCGGTGTCAAAGTAAGAATCTCGAGCCTGTCCTTGTACAGCAGTTGAGGTCCTACATTACCTCCTCTCTAGCTGGGAGGTTGCCATTGGCGTCTCCTAGCTAGGAGCCTCCCCAAGCTTTCCCTCCCCTACCTCTGGCACGCCCACTGTTCTTGCCTCTCTGAAACACTCTCTGTGTCTGGAAAGGACCAATTCTTGGAAATGATTTCACTGCTGAATCTTGTTAGTTGTACTTGAAAATCTTGACTGTTTAATACAGATTTTGCCTTTTTCTTCAAAATTTCTTTAGGACCTCCTGGGCCGTGGAACCAAATAACTTTTGCTTTTCCAGAGGGAGCATCAACAGCTTTGCTTTAACATGGTCTGGCAAAGATTTATTTCTTCAATAGCCTCACAGTATGACCTAAGCCAGTCATGACTGACCTACGCCAAACTTTCAATGCATCATAACCACATTGCAAGTAGTTTGCTAACTTTCCTGTTGTCGAGTTATGTACTGGATCCTGGTGACTTCGCGGTCCTGGGGGGTCAGGTGAAGAGGTTTTTTGTGCAGTTATCAAAATACTCTTGGTACTGTGTCATATGGGAATTGACAATTTATTGCCTCTGAAAGAGTAGCAAGTATACACCTTTTTACTTGTCTCTAAAAGCTGGACTCCTTTCGGAGGATTTTTAGCAGTGGCGGCTACAGTCCTTTAAGGGCCCGGGAAAATAGTTTCTGGATCAACAGAGTGGGCCTTGTAAGGTAAGATGTGAGTCCGAGGGACCTGTAGTACCTATCAGGGTTTGGCAGGGCGGAGGAAGAATCAGGGTTGTGCACTGGAGTCAGGTACACATCATCATGTTCAAAACAGGAGGGGCACTAAGGTCTATGCTGGGCAAATGTAAGGTCATAATCTTTTCCTGGAATCAAGAATTCCTGGCCCTGCATTAGGCCTTCACATGGGTGTGTAGTGTCTCCCCAAAGGAAAACTCTTCAGGAGGGGCCGAGACAAATTCCTCTATCAAGTCCTCATGGGCCGAAAAAGCCTCCTCTGAGGTGGTCGAGAGAGTAGAGCCAGGGCCTCATTCAGGGTGGGATCAGGTCCTAGACCTTTGTCTGGAAGTTGGGAGCCCTGTCGGATGAGTTGAGAACCCCTAATTAGGAGATGAATCCTCTGCTAAGCTTAGAATCTGTGAACCAGTAGGGTCCCTGAGGATAACTTAGAGCTTTTGAGGTTGTAGCTTTAGCCCTGGAGAATGCCTTAAAGACATAGATGCAGGAAGCCTGGCTGCTGCAGTACTGGTGTAGATTTGTCTAAAGATGATGTGAGGAAGGTTCCAGGACACAGTTTCTGTTGGAAATTCAATAACAGACTCAGCAGGCCTCAGGACGAGGTATCGATTGACAGTTTTGATGATGGAAGTACCAAGGACTCTGTTTCAGCAGAACCTTGAGACACTGCAGGTAAGCCTGGCGTGGTTTCGTGAAACCACGGCCCACGTGGCGATCCTTGTCCTTCGTTTCTTAACTAAATGAAAGTGAGTCTCCGGCGGCATCTTATATGAAAAACTAGCTTCAAAATTCTGCAAACTCATGACGTCTAAGAGTGCGTCGGTTGGAAAGAAGCTTACAAGGCTGAAACAGGCCGAGGCATGCATGGTCTGGGCCTAGACAGGAGGGCAGTAAGTGGAAATCCTTGCGGGTATTTGTTTCCCTAAGTTAAACAATTGTAACTTTATCTGACATCGGCAGACAAGAGTCCCAATAGGGTGCTGCTTTTAGAAGTCTTGGTGGCCGCTGGAGTGGGGAGCTGGCCGACGAGCTTGCGAACTGCTTCTGCTCGGGCACTACCTTGACCAAGAAGAGGCTAGGGAAGATGGCGTCGGCTGATGCTTTATACCCAGGTGCTCTAGCTGTCCCGAGGAGAATCTTGTTTGTCAACAAGCGCCGGACCCAGGAACTTTGGAATCTGGCCGTGAAGAGGCCTTCGAACAGGACAACCCATGTGATGACTACAGATGCATCCTTAGAGGACATTTGTTAATGTTTTTTCTGACATCGGTCTGGAGCAGAGAAAAAGTTTCCCCAATGAGATGCCAGTTGTGAAGACTTGATCTAAGATTCAATTTGAAAATCTCAGGGTGGCCGACCGACACCTCGAACTACTTTGGCCGGGCACCTTCGCGACGAAAGACTGGAGAAAAGAGGCGTCGGCACCGTCTTGCCCTGAACTGATGTCAGGGAGGTGACAACAACTGGCCGGACGGACCTTGGAATTCAGGCAGACTGCGTGTGTAGCCTGCCAGCAGGATATTTCAAAATGTGACACAACAGTGGTGATGAACTGTCTGTAAGTTACTACTTTTAGTGTATTCTATTAAGTAATAATTCTGACTTCCACATATTCAAATGTACTACAACTGCAAGCACTGTTTAAGTCGGGACCAATATTCTAAACCTCAGTGAATATCTACTGTCTCTGACATTTCAGATTAACATTCCACATGAAACACGTAGCACTTAACTTATTCAGAACAGAGGTGGAATGAACTGGAGGTCCCTAATAAACAACCCTCTAGCTGCCAAAATAATTAATTCAACAAACAATACCAACCACCAAAATTATTCAATGAGACATTCACCTCATATTACATAGACAGCAAGTTTTCAGGATGCCGAAACCTCTGCAGTCCAAGCAAGTTAAATACTCCAACGTTAATATTTGACGAATCTAAAATATGAGAGAATGGGGACCACAAAATTATGACGAATACACTTGGACATGGGGAACCACAGCCAAGTCAAAGTAGATCATCAGATAATTCTTCTTCTTATTTCATTCTTCTGCAGTTTCGGTACCAGAGCTGAGATAATTTCCATAAAAAAATGATGATTTTGTTGCACAAACAAATTGAGGTCAAGTGCCTGAGCAAAACTAATAACCACAGTGGGAAGCGCAAAAACCAGGCACAACAGGAGGCTGAAATACCGAAATATCCACTGATGGCTCAAATGTGAACAATTTTAATACCAGTAGCAACCTTCACAACAGCGTTTTCACATCCGATGGACTTCATCAGTGCTGAAAAACCAAACATTCAATTCCACTCCCTTTATGCTTCTTGATCACTGTGTTAACAAATGAAACCAGGTAAAAACCCAAAAACAATGTTAGATAGTAATAAAACAACATAAAAATGTATTTACGGTTCTACAATAGTTTTATATAAAAATATAAACGTATAAATTGCGTTATATAAGATACATCTATATATTTAATATATAAATAAAAACAAAACATACAATATACTAAAATCAAAT
>NW_025053404.1:0-11394 GCF_019279795.1 Protopterus annectens | reverse complement strand
CCCCCATTCATGTGAAACAGAGCTCTTCCTAAGCTATTCAAAGGCAACTTGGACCATTGATGGCAAATCACAAATTCACCCTGGCTTGTCATCTGTTATCCTTATGGACAATGGTGATTGTTGATGTCTAAGGCACTGTGGCAAATGTTCGCCATTGCTCCATGGGTATTGATAATTGGGAAAACTGAGGCATGAATGAAAACAGGTTTAAAAAAGCTCTAGAGCTGTTTGCCTAGTAACATCCTATGATCCTATAATACAAAGTCAATATCTTTTATCAAAAGAACATTTATAAATATAAGTAGCACATTTAATCATCCTGTGAGCTTCTTAGAATTAAAGTGTTAGCAACCTTTTACTAAGTATTACATTTTGCCCATTTGCTCAGCATTATGAGGTAGCATTTTACATTTTGGGGAGGAAGAAATTTGAGGAAGCTATGAGGGTAACTCATGCGATGTGATTATTGCTGAAAATTTGCTTGTTAAGATGATTTTTGAGGTCTACGTACATACACACACGCGCACACGCACACACACGCACACACACTGAGACACACACACGCAGACGCAGACACACACACACACACACACACACAAACAAACATTGTACCTTAAGACATGTTTTCAATAGGGTGGGGCAACTTCTTCACCAGGTAACAGCAACTTCTGTTCAGTAAAGCTTACTACACAACTCTAAGGCTTTCGTCTGTTATGTATTTTTTTAAGGCAGTGATGTTTTGACTTAAACTTCAATTTTGCCAAGTGTCAGTCAAGTGTTTTGAGTGTTAGACTTACACTCGCATGTTTTTTCCCTATGTAGTCAAAAAAAGTCAAAAAAAGTCCAGAGCCAAGAAACAGTCTACCAAAATGAAGCACAAGCCGGGTAGGCCTAAAACACCAAATAGCTGTGAATCACTTACACTTCACCAGAAGACTTCATCAGAATACACAGTTACAAAAGATGAACATCCTTAAATAACACTTCAATAAATCAATTAACCAATTAATTAAAAATCTAAAAGCATTTAAAGTGCAACTGCACATTAAATAAACAAAGGACCAATATTGTCTTTGTTAATACCTAATTTGCCATTCTTTAAAAAACATTTAATGTTAATAACCCCATTTAAACCAGGAAACTTGTCGGATTTTAAACGAATCTGCCACAAAGCTTCCCTTTGCTCAACAAAATTTCTGAAGTCTCCCCCCCTCAAGTCAGATTTGCAAACTTCAAGAACAAAAATAAAATTTTTTGAAATTATTTCACAAGCTTAAATAGCATTGGTTTCATCATGTGTCTTAATACCATATAGATGCTCAATGATAATGGCTTTAAGCATCTCGGTCATTATTCCAACATAATAATAAGCTGGACATGTGCTACATAACCCGGCGTATTACTACCCCTAGTATTGCAGTAATTCCATATATTCAGGTACCTGAAAGGTCTTATCAATGCTTTCAATAATAATCAATGGCCCTACAGAGAGAAATCTACATATATTACAATTATGACAAGGAAAAACACCCTTTGCATTAATTTTATTAGTAACTGGTAGTATGGTATTGGCTTCTAGTGCTTTTTTAATATTGAAGGTATTTCTAAAAACAAAAACTGGTTTCTCACCTAACACTTTTGAAATATCGCTGTTCCCTTGAATTATTTATTTTCAATCAAATTTTTATACGTCCATCTATGCTCATTCCTATGTCATACGGACCAATAATTTGTGTTAGTGGGTACATTTGTGTTTGTCACTTTCTTGTTGGAGATTCACTTTTGCACCAAGATAGCTGGATAAAAAGTGCTTCTCCTACTTAGAACAGTAGTGATAATATCATCCAACATAATACTGGGATACCCCCTCTTTAAGAACAATTTTTTGATGAAAGAAACTTCTTGTTGTAAATCACTTTCAGATGAAGTCATTCGACAGGCCCTAATAACCTGTCCCTTTGGGATGTTTTTGATAGTATGTTTTTGGTGTGCACTGTCAAAATGGAGATAATTATTTGTGAAAGTCTCCTTACGGTGTATTTTACTGTTAAATTTATTTTCCGAGAAATCCCATCTCAAAGAGACGTCCAAAAAATCAACTAGTAAGCCAGAGTTCCCTAGTTTAAATTTTAAAAAACTAACCTGTTTGTTAATCTCATTGGCAAAATCACTTACTGTGCCGCTGTCCCCTTTTATAATAAAAAACAAATCGTCAACAAACCTAAGGTATACTAAAATTTCAAACCTGGTCCTTAACATGGTTAAAAAGAACTCCTCCCACCAAATCATTACCAAGTTGGCATAAGAAGGGGCCGCTGAAGACCCCATGGCCACTCCCCTTTTTTGTCTGTAATAACAGTCCCCAAATAGGAAATAATTGTGATAAAGTAAAATTTCTAGAAACCTACAAATAGTAGAAATTTGACCAGAACTGAATTCCTGGCTTTTACTTAACAAAGAACGAATAGCATCAACCCCTTCTTCATGAGGTATGCAAGTATATAAAGATACCACATCTAAGGTAAACATGATGTGTTTGTTGAAATCAAAAGTGCCTTTACTTGCAAAATTATTAAACCTGTTCAAAAAATGCCAGGAATCCTTAATAAATGATTCCTGTCTGGAAACCAAGGGTCCCAGAGTGGCATCCAGAACCAATGAAATCCCCTCAGTAACTGAATGGGGAGAAGACACTATGGTTCAGCAACAAAGACACTGTGTTTTGGGAATGCCAAATAAAACACCTACCCTAGGCTTCACGACCACACAAAATTCATAGACCTCCGCTAATTCCATTATTCATGAGCATCATAATAACAAAAGAGTGAATAAACACTTTTCTTAATTTTGAAAGGGTGTAACTAATTCGTAACGCCGACTATTTAATAAAATCCCCATTTTGTTATTACATTGTTCTGAGTCATTATAACTATATTACTACCCTTTGTCGCTTTCATAAAGCTTAAAGTATTCATTCATAATAATGCACTTATTAAATTTTTCTTTCTTTTAGTCGGTTATGCCTGTGTTTAGTCTTTATTTGAAAAATATTTTCTAGGTCATTAACACATGACTCCTCAAATATTTTGCAAAAGCAAAGGGGGTTGTAAACAGAAGGTTTTAATTAAAAATAGCTTCCAACATGAATGTCGTTCAATATATAAGATAGATTTAGCTTCCTAGAGAATTTTTTAATATCCAGTACTGTGTTCCCATAATCTGCTCTGACAGTGGGGACAAAATTAAGGCCAAGTCTCAGTACTCTGCCCTTCTCACTAAAAATAAAATCAGTGAGGTTTATAATATCAAAATTTGATTTGTCATCATCGTTTTCTGTTTCGTCATCTAACTCTCTTCCTCTGAAGAGTGGGAACCCAGGAATGTCCTGCTCCTGGTTAACATGGCCTTCTTGTTGTTCTGAACTCTTTTTCCTAAAAAAGCCGAACCACCTGAGTTCGACGTATCCGGGATAGTATTCTCAACAGAATTGCAGGCGTTAATACCAGTTGCTTTACTTGTCCCCTCAGTCACAGTATCACCAGTAGAGTGACTAACTTTATCATTACCCGGTTCCACAAAATCAACATTGAAGCCGTTGCAATGACCAAGCAAACGACTGTCACAATTCATACTTAAAGGTGTATTCTTCCTGTTTATATTAGCCTCAGATAGTAAAGGCTTATTGTAATTGCTTACAGCTACATTTCATAAAAACGCTTTGCTGCCGTATTCTAGAATTAGGCTCCTATTCCCTGGAACAAAAATTATAAGCAGAGCTGGACCGTAACTGCACCGCTTCTAGTTTTGATTTCTTTCTATTTGTAACTTCCAGAGAATGCTTGTCTATGTCCACAACCAGTTTTTTAAAAACATCGTTTTGATCTACTACGCTGCAACTCTTCCTGATGTTACTTTCAATTGAGAAATTTCATCCTTTACATTCATCTTAACAATGTTATTGTTTTCACTAACATTTCAAAATGTCATAATCTGTTTCTTATTAAAACTTATACCAGGTTCTAACAGTGATCACCGTCTGCACCCCATTAGGACATTTTTAAAACCAGAACCCCTCTTTGGGTATTACTTTAAGCTCACATCACGTCAAATAAATAGCTTTCTATATATAAAGATCTGTACTCTTTCATAAGTCGAGTTAGTAATTCCTGCTGATGAACCAACTCTTCATTAGAAACGGAACAAGTAGAAGCTGAATATCCACAAACGGTTCACTATACATTCTAACAGAGGCTTAATTGTTTTGTCGCCAGCCGAAACTGACCGGTTCTGTTGCTAGTTTTACTGGCTGTTCTGGCCAACCCCATCACGTGTCTAGTTCCTGAAAGATCCACAGGACTGGAGGCATTCGCCACTGGAGGTAATACTGAAACTTTAGACATCAAAACCGAAGAGTTCCTGAATGTCCAATAAGGTTGAAGGCTAAGTTGTTCATGGGTTTTGAATTTAGAGTCAGAACCTGGGAGAGGGATGAACACTCCATGTTTTGAAGTAAATCAAATTGTTCTACTCACCGTTTGTTTCTCAGCTATGGTAGGTTACACCAAACTAAATACCTCACTACTTTTCCCTATGTAGTGTTTACTCATTTCATGCCTGACTTCATCCATTAATCCATACATCATTATGCACCACAGTATCCTGTTCAGGAGTTCAGAGTGGTGGGGAAGTGCGCACCGCTAAACAAAAGAAGGCAGTTTTGAATGGGATGCCAGCTGATCGATCACACAACAGACAAATATATACTCCTGTAAAAGAAGCAATCATATCATGCACAAATAGACAATAATATACACTCCATGGTGAAAGAAGTTGATCACATAATGCACGAACAGACAACATGCACCTGCTGCAAAAGTTAGAAGCTGATCAGATCATGCACTAAAACAGACAACATTCATTGTTATGGTGGTGCCAGCTGGTTGCATCACAAGCACACACACACACACACACACACACACACACACACGCACACACACACACACACACACACACACACACACACACACACACACATGTAATGTAAACTCCTATGGTTACAGCTCACCGCATCATGCACACAAATAAACAACATATATATTCCTAAAGTGAAAGAAAAAAATCTTTCATTTTTTCCTTTGTGTCTCAATTTCCATTGTTGATTATTGATCCTTTCTCCCAAATGACTCCTTATCTTTTAACCCTCTCAAGAAATGGACCTTCCCTCTCCAAGGAAAGACATCCTTTGAGTGCATCCTTGTGAGGTCACAGCCACCTGAAGAATGAGAATCTGGAGCAGAAAACAGTCACAGACACAACTATGAAGATGATTTGTTTACAGGGCTAAGACAGGAAAACCTAAACGAGTCAAAGCATGTAGTGACATCATATGCCTAGTCACACAGGATGTCAGCTCCACCCTTTCCCTACTGCTGCCTGATTTTGGCAGCAATCCTGTAGTCCTGGAAATCGCTCTAGTCTCCTGTGGAGAATGCCATAACTCTAAAAAAAACTACAACCCCATCTGAGGGAAGAAAACTGACAGTCCTTCCTTCTCTGCTAAGTCCTCCATGGCCAGAAGCACTAAAACTTGGGTTGTCATGGTTATACTTAATGCCCTTGTGAAAAGTGTGAGTACTGGATGTCTGAACAGTAGCTCCTAACATAATATCTGGTATTTTACTTAATTCTTAACTGATTTTATTCTAAGAAAGTGGCTGTTTCTTACAACTCACAAAATGTTACTATTATAGTTGTTTCATTCATAGTAATGTATTTGTATTGCCTGAGGTTCTTCAACTTTTTTTCTATCTAGTCATAAAGCTGTAACATGGTTCAATTTTTCATAAATTCTCTGATCGTGTTTAATCTAATTGAGCATTGTTTGGAAGTAAGAATCTATCCTAGCAGCATACTTCTCAACCTCATAGCACAAGAAATCTGGAAAAAGCCAAAAAATAATGGGAGACAAAGGCCCAGAAACAGGAGCAGATTTTAAATATTGCTCTTATAAACTTGGAAAGTTGCTAGACTAAACAATCATGTGGTACCATGCCCTTTCTAAAGGACATGAAGTCTGAAACTCAGATGTCTGTCACAATTTACTGACTTGGCTAAATTTAGTTCTCTTAAATCAGGACATCTGCTTAATTAAAGGCCAACTGTTGAAGGCAAGGATGACAACGAGTGATATTGATTTTTTACAGGAATGTAACCTTCTAACAAGATTCTTCCTTCAAAGAGGTTACCCTTACGAATTTATTCAGGAAATTGTCACTGAGGTTAGGACTAAAAGAATGGTAGGTAAATATGTACCACTGCTGGGTGGTAATCAGATGGAAAGACTGATTGAACCCTTAGAGAATTTTAATAGAAACCAGCTTATGTACACTTGTAGTGCTATTTTATGTTTCAATTTAGACTCTTATGATATTAAAAATATTTTGAATAAAAACTGGGAATTTTTAATTGCAGACAATAATTTGAGAAGTTTAATGCCAAACAAGCCTAAAATCACCTACAAGAGGGGCACAAATTTGAAAGAAATTTTACAAGCTAGATGCCCAAGACCTATTACTAATCCTGGAATGACTAAATGTAATATGTGTAACATGTGTAAACACATATTTGTGGGCTGCCACTTCACAATTAGGAACACTACTTGGCTGTAAGATTAAGCACAAATTTAACTGTAGTAATAGACAAAGTAGTTTATAAAGCCAAATGTGATTTCAGCAGCCTTCTTACATAGGAAAACAGACAGGGAGACTGCAGGAGAGAATATATGAGCATATCTACAGTATCAGTAAAGGGAAGTTAGAAAATGCCCTGGCCAGACATTGCTTTGAAAACCAAGGGCATAAATTCAGGTTTATAGCTATCGACCAAGTTAGAGAAGACCCCAGGGGCGGTTATGAACCACTTAAACTTGAGGAGAACTTATTTGGCAGCTAAGGACTAATGCTAACCAATTTCCTGGTCTAAATGAAATTACCTCGATTAAATGTATTTTGAGACTTAAAAATTTGGCCGGATAAATAGGTATTTATTCATTTAATGGAGTTTAATTTAGATCTTTTTTAATAAATTCTAAACAAATTTTAAAAATATGTTCAATAAAAATATGTTCAAAAAAATTTTCAAAGAACATTTTAAAATTTATCAAATTAGGTATTAATATAGTATATTATTATAATATAATCAAGGAAAAACTCCATATATATTCATTTAGAAATAAATACACACACACACACATATATATATATATATATATATATATATATATATATATAGATATATATATAGATATATATATATATATATATAGATATATATAGATATATATATGTAGTTTAAATATATAAATGTAAAATATTTTAAACTAATTAGTATTCATATTTCATCAGTTGTTTATTTATTAATGTATTGTGTATTTTAATGAACTATATCGAATAACACTAAAAATAAGTTAGTTTCCCACTTTAGGTCATAGAGAAGGAGGGAGAGAGTGGCGTTGGGTGTGTTAGGGGAATCCAGTACTTGTAGTTTTTGTTATATAGATAAAGGTTATTATAATTGATGACTATATCTTGAAGAGACCTGATATATCAGGATGCTTGCGATATGCACATATTCTTAAATATTTACAAACATTTATATATTTATTTTAAAAAATATTAAAAACTTTAGAGTAAAAAATAACCACCATTTACGTAAAAATAGGGGTATGTAAAACTTGGTATTTTCCAATACTATAGTTTAACATGAGTCTTAATTTATCCTTATTAATTTATTTCAACTTGCACAGGCTTCCTGGCTAATTGAGGACATTTATTTTCATAGAAGGAATAATATGTGACACTTGCATTTTAAGGTTGCTTCAGGTATATGTATTTGTTGCCTAGTTTACGGTATTTCTCTTTAAAAACTGAAACGAGCAGGTTAATTGATTAATTGTGTTTAGAGATCAGTGTATTTAAGAGATTTGAAAATGACTGTTACTGTTTGTTTGCCTTCTGAAGAAGTCACAGTGTAATTTGTGACGAAAAGTGTATGCGATTTAACGCACTTCAAGGATTTTAATAACCACTATCTTGGGTTAATAAATTAGTGTTTTTATTCTCATCGTTCGAGTTTGGTGTCCACTGGCTTCCTGGTTCGTTTCTCTAGTTTAATGTCAGATTTGACATTGTCAGCTTTCGAGATTATAATATAGACCCAATCAGAGAGCACATTGGCCTATGTGGTAATCGTTATGGAAACTCTGTTCAAGCATGTAAATAACTGCATAGAAACAGCAGTACCAAACTGAAATAAAATAAACTTGGGACCAATTCCAAAAACAAGCCCCCATTGGTGGACCACCAGCAATAGCTTGTACAACAAAAGATGGGAAATCCTGTCCACAAATCGGAAGAGCTATGCCCGAATGACAAAAACTTGCCTCTTCAGTCTCAACAAGCAATTCAAGGGACTAGTCAAGTCCACCAAAGTCAGCTTTGAGGCAAAAATAACTTCCCAGTCTAAGGATAACCATAGAGCATTTTTCAGTTAAGTATACAACTTTAAAGGAACAGAATGCTGCACTAATAGTAAGTAGAACTACCGATACTGAACTAGAGGATATGGCAAATTTGCTGGCTGATGAAGTTAGCTCTGATTTTATCCCCCACCATCCCCATTTCCACCCCAGGAAATGCCCTCTACCTTTTCTCCTCCAACTATCACTAAAGAACAGGTCCTCACTGCAGTCTCCAGAGCTAAAAACACTGCATCATTGGGTCCTCATAATCTCCCAGGATGCCTCAATACATGAAACAGGATTTGTCACACGTACTAGAATCTCGTCCAGCCACAGTCTCTAGACAGGCTGTGTCTCTATGAATGGAAGATTGCAACAGTCATCCCTCTATACAAAGGCTCTAATTCATCAACAGACTCAGAGAACTACAGACCCTTAAGTTTGATTAGCCTTATATGTAAAACCATTGAAAAAATTATTATGTACCTGATAAAAAAAACATAAAGGAAATTCTAGAACACTGGACCCATCCCAGTTTGGTTTCAATGTAGGCAGGTCATGCTTAATAAAGTTGATGGACGCCTTTGAGAATGTCACTAGAGCCATGGATGAGGGTAAAATGGTACATATTCCCTCCCTTGACATGGCAAAGGAATTTGACACAATATCTCACTCAGCTATTATAGACAAACTCATAAATTTAGATATAAATCCCTAATTCACTCAATAGATAGCCAAATGGCTCACAGATAGGACACTTGAAGTCATGGTCGGAGAATCTCCCTCCACCAAAGAGGCCTGCTACTAGTGATATCCCACAGGGCTTGATACTGGGACTCTGTTTGAAATATACTTCTCTGGCATCAAGGCAAACACAGTGGGCATTTGGCTGACCAGACTTGGTTGACGACTGCAAAGTTTGGTGCAATCACTGAAACCTTCAGAGATGTAGATATCCTCCAGAAGGTCTGGATACAGACAAATAACTAGTGTCAGAACTGTATTTAAAAATCAGTGCAAAAATGGCTATTTGTACAATATGGGAAAACCACTACCCTGCAAAATTACAACATTGATAAACAGTCCCCAAGAGCAGTCCCAGTGGTAAGGACATGGTAACCAGGTTGACAGCAACCTGAAATTTGATCATCACATGTCTATGGTAGTGAGAAAATCCTTCTATATGGTGAAATTGAGGTAACGGCATGGCATTCAGATCTAAGGAGATCACGTCGCTTAATAACACAGCCTCATTAGACCAATAATCAAGTACATTACAGTCTTCAACATGTACCTGTCCAGATATTGCAACAGCTGAGTGGCCATAGAGCTTCCTCACCAAAAGAATACAGGTTGTAAATAATAAGGGTCCCATGCTTACACCTCAAAAGCCTTCTCCTGTACCCGGTCTTCTGCAGACTACTGAGGGGCAATTCATGCCTAACCGACAAGGTATTCTCTGATCTAGTACTGATGATCTGTTGTCATTTGCAAAACAAACAGCACTGAATACCCAATCTAAGGATCTAAACCTCCACTGTGACACAAACAAACATGTTGAAGGTCAGTATATGTCCTCAGATTGCTCCCCTTAGAACAGACACCCCATTCATGTGGAAACAGAGCTCTTCCCAAGCTATCTTCAAAGGCAACTTGGACCATTGATGGCAAATCACAAATTCACCCCTGGCTTCTTGTCATCTCTGCCCTCATGGACAATGGTGATTTGCAGATGTCCCAAGGCACTGGCAACAAGTAAAGCCATTGTAGTCCATGCATGATAATTGGGAAAACTGAGGCATGAATGGCTAGGTTTAAAAAAGCTCTAGAGCTGTTTGCCTAGTAACATCCTATGATCCTATAATACAAAGTCAATATATTTTATCAAAAGAACATTTTATAAATATAAAGTAAAGAATATTTTAATCAATATCCTGTGAGCTTTAAATTAAAGTGTTAGTAACCTTTACTAAGTGTCCACATTTTGCCCATTTGCTCAACATTATGAGAGGTAGCAATTTTACATTTTGAGAAGGAAAGTTGAGAGCCAAGTGAGGGTAACTGATGATATACAGTTGTTGCTGAAAATTTGCTTGTTAAGATGATTTTGAAGTTCATATACACACACACATGCACACACGGAGACACATACACACACACACACACAGACACACACACACACACACACACACACACACACACACAACACACACACACACAAACAAACACCCAAGACATAAGCCAATAAAGCAACTTCTTCCACCAGGTAACAGCAACTTCTGTCTAGTAAAGCTTACTACACAACTTAAGGCTTTCACCTGTCATGTATTTTTTAAGGCAGTGATGCTTTGACTTAAACTTCAATTTTGCCAAGTGTCAGTCAAGTGTTTTGAGTGTTAGACTTACACTTCCATGTTTTTCCCTATGTAGTTTACTTCATTTTACAAGTCTGACTTCATCCATTAATTCATACTGTTCAACCACAGTATCCTGTTCAGGAGTTCAGAGTGATGGGGAAGTAAAGTAATCAAGCCAAACAAAAAGAAGGCAGCTGCATATGGTTTTGATGGGATGCCAGCTGATCGCATCACACATAAATATAATACTATATACTCCTCGTGATAAAAAGAAGCAATCATATCGCACGCTAGTCAGGACAACATGCACTCATGGTGTAAAGAAGCTGATGGTAATACGACGCAAACAACAGACAAATATCTATTGTTATGGTAAAAGAAGCTGGTTATGCCACAGCACACACACACACACACACACACACACACACACACACACACACACACACACACACATGTATTGTACACTCCTGTGGTAATAGTAGCCGATCACATCATGCACACAAATAAACAACATATATA
>NW_025053403.1:0-7235 GCF_019279795.1 Protopterus annectens | reverse complement strand
TCAACTTCAGTGAATAACCTAATCCATTGTATTAGGTATCCATTGCAAACAATTGTCGCCAAACATTTTCATTCCATAACATGAGTTCAGTTTGTACTCTATTTTCTGAATTTCCACATACAAAGATTGCATAGTACATTTTGTCCAATTCACAAAACTTGTCATGTTACTGTCAAATTTTAACTGTGCAGGCATAGCATTATAATGTCTAAAAATTGCTGCTGATAATTTATATTATGCAGGTGTGTCTTCCATATATCTGGATTCCAAAATGATTGTAAATACACAATTTGAGAGATATCTTCCCCACTACTTTTAATCGATTCGTTAGAATTTCAATGTCAGCTGCATTAATAGCCCCCATTCTGGTGCCTTGGCCTCCTAACAGAGTATCACACCATGCTCACTCATATCGGCACCTGCCTGTGTCTGGAAATGTGATGTTAAAATGTACTACAACTTTTTGGTATTGTCTGCCTACCATTGTACAGGTAGAAGAGATTTTAACCAAATGGTCTTTATGAACAGAGGTAGGTTATCTGTTAATATTGATAGAACATATGCCCAATGTAAATGGCCTATAATGACTGTGACATTAGTACATATTACAGAAACTGCAGTATTAAAATTCAGTTGTATTTCTGTATTATTAGGAGGAATACTTGTTCCCTGTATAGTGTGATTACCACACTTTTTCACATAGGCGAAGAGTAACCATTATAATGATGGAGGATATACCTTTGAATTATTGGTTTTTCCCAAATGAAATATAGGAAATTGACAAAATTTAATAGAAACTTTGGAATCAAATTCAAGGGTTACTTTAGGACTATTTGGTCAAATGTAATAATGATCCTCAACCGTGGACCAAAAGGTAACATTACTGGGAATTCTTATGTACCCGAAGGTACAACTAGCATTATATGGACAAGTGAAATTGTCCTGCTGTCTTTCCCCTGAAAACAATTTACTTTTGTGGACATCTACTCCAAACTAGGTTAATAGTATTATTGTCATTGTTTATTTTCCAAACTTGCATTCTTACTGTTTGACACCTTACCCAAAGGCCTCCAATGAGTAAACTCAGTACAATAACAAACAGAATCTTCATTATGAATTATATAACCTTTCCACGTAAGTGGTACTAATCTGAAATGTTGCTTTGATAGATGCTTTCTCAACTGTTTTTGACTTGGTATTTGCTGTGAGACTACAAAAAAACTCACAAAACATGAAGTCACTTAATGACTTCCAACTGGTCCCTTTGGACAAGAATCATTTTGCTCTTCTTCTTTTCTTTAACTTTGTACAGTAGAGGTCCTAACTGAGCAATTACTTCGAAAGGTCCTTGCCAATTACTATCCCACAGACCGTCCATCTGGAACATTTTAATTAATACCTGTGTCCCAGAGGGAAGGATTTCTTCTGGCATAACAGGATCCTTTGATCATAATTTGAATGCTTGCATTTCTGACAAACTCTGACACAATTCAGAAATATTTTTTAACCTTTGCTGATGCTGTGCAATTTCTAATAATGGTCTGTTTGTACTAACAGTAGGCTCAAATAGTAACTGTACAGGCATTTTCCTACCTGTTGTGACCTCAAAAGGTGAAATTCCTGTTTAATGTGTGGAGTTGCTCTGACACCCAGCAAGATTCCAGGCAAATGCTTTACCCAATTTACGTCTTTTTCCAAGCAGGCTTTCTTAAGGCATAACTTAAGAGTCCTGTTCATTCTTTCAACTATCCCATTAGACTGGGGATGGTAAGGGACATGAAATCATTGCTGGATACCAAGCAAATCACAAAAAGCTTTCATCATTTTACTGACCAATTGTGGCCCATTATTGGATTCGATAACTCGTGGCTATCCCCAATGACAAAAAATGTTTTTCAAAAAGCTTCTGCTGTAGCCTTAGCTGTCATTGTTTTTGTAGGAATTGTTTCTACCCAGTTTGAAAATACATCAACTACCACTAGAAGATACTTGTACCCACCTTTAGCTGGGGGTAATGGACCTACAGTGTCAATTTGGATGGCATACCAAGGCCCATCTGCTAGAGTTACCCTTAGTAACTGTGTTTTTTTTAGATGAGCATTAACCTGCAAACATAGTAAGCTTTCAGCATGCATTAAATCACAAATTTTCTTTAACTTTGGATGCCAATACTTGTTTTTTACAATTGGCCATAATTTGTGTGTACCCAAATGTCCCAATACCTGATGATTAAATTTCACTAACTGTCATGCCTGTTGGTACGGTATGCAAGGAAGACTAGAGCCGTTTTCAAAACATTTTGCACAATATGGCCCTGAACTTTCTCCCACAAGAGTACACTTTTCTAATTCATCATGCAGTCCAAACTTAGTTTGGATCTTGAGCAAACCATGTTGCAAGCTCTGAACTGAACATGTTTGTATGGCATGTACTGCAGTGGTTTATCTGGTACACCAGAAAGGTGTTCTGTAGGATATAACTGCATTCTTCCTTTGCTGCTTTCTTTGCCATCTGACCAGCATAGTTATTTAACTGAAAAATTTCATTTGTAGCTTTCTGATGAGCTTTTACTTTTAAGATACTGTAGCAACCCACAAGGTACTGACTACGAACCAAATTCGAAATAGTCTGTAACACAGAAGCATGCTTGAGTGGTTTGCCCATGTTATCAGCAAACCCTCTCCTTGCCCATGTAGACATATGCAGCTGCAGAGAATTAACTACGTATGCACTGTCTGAAAAATATTGACGGTGGAAAATTCTGTAACACATAAAGAACTGCTTCCAGTTCAGCTTGCTGAGCAGACATATGTCCCGGTAATTGAATCAGAGTCGGCTGTCCCATAGAAGGGTTTTCTGGTACTACTGCAAATCTAGTCCGATATTGTCCATTGTCCCAAAATCGTACACCATCAACAAAGATGGATGGCCTGTCTTCCTGAAAATAAGGAGACAGAATGGGCTTTTCCGGAATTGAAATGTGCCTAATGCATCTGTGTTATTTTCCTTCATATCCCATGAAGTTAGATAAGTAATACTTATCTCCTGCCTTTATTGTAACTTGCTTGACACTACATAATGCCATCCATTTTGTAAAACACTGCTTGACTGATGTCATCAATCAGTTTATTTAGCTGAGTCTCATTTACCAAAGCCTGTATTGCATAATGCGGTGTCTGTACTATAATGTCTTTATAAAATCTGTTAGGTATTCAGTTTGTTTTAAACCTCAATAAATGACCAAAAGTTGCTGAATGCATGGGTGGTATCCCTTCTCAACATGTGTCATCTTCCTACTGAAAAATGTAATGGGACATAAAGTCTTTTCCATTTGAGAATCAAAGCCTTGAGGCCACTCCTGTAAAAGAACAACAGAGAGTGTGTTAGGTCCAGCCACTGCCTGTAGTATAAAGGGACTTGGTAGACTTGGGGTCACTAATTCTGTAGCCTTGGCTAATGCTGCCTTCAAATCACAAAAAGCCATATTTTCCTTTGATCCCCACTCCAGAAATGGTAATTCTTTCTGACTAGAAAGCATCTCATACAGAGGAGCTGTCATACTGGCATAATCCTCTATAAATTCCTGATTATAATTCATTATACCCAGAAATTTGTGCAAATCTGGAATGGTAACTGGTTTATCCATTTGTAAGACTCCCTGCACCCTCTCTGAACAAGGAGTATGCCTGGAAGGACATAAAATAGTACCTAGAAATTTTACCTCATTTGGCATGAATTGTACCTTTTCACTTTTAACCTTAAACCCTGCCTCTTGCAGTGTTTGAAGGACCTGTGTCACTTTAGCTAAATGCTGTTCTGCGTTTCAGACTGTATTAATTGTCATAAATGTAATGCAAAACAGAATCTCAGATTCTAGACCTTGTAGTATTCGTCAACTGTCTGGTGAAATATAACTGGACTGTTTTGGAATCCCTGGGGTAACCATTATGACATACTGTTCATTTTGAAATGTAAAGGCAAACCTTTGCCAATCTTTTTCCTGCAGTGGTACTGCAAAGAAACCATTAGCTAAGTCTTGACCAAAAACCCACTGACTTTGTGGTTTTATTCTTGCTGCTAGTTCTGGGCCCCCTGGAATTAGATGACCCCGGGAGTCGTGAATTGATTCACTTTGTAAATCAATAACCAATCGGTAAATGCCATCTTTCTTTTTAACTGGCCATTTGGTGAATTTGTAGGGCTATTTCCTTTTGAATTATTCACACATCAAGCCATCGTTGTACGCAATTTTGCATGTCTGTCTCTGCTTCCTTTGGGATTATACTGCTTTTGAAGAGGTGGAATAAAATCTCTGTCACTTCCTACAGAAACTGCTTCCTGTAGCTTCATGCAGTCTGTGGGCCCTTGAGACCACAACGTAGGGAACTGTTGTTTTAACTTTAACCATATTTCAGTTTCAGTAGGGTTGACAGTACAACCCTTTTCAGAACTGTTTGATACATGTATTGCCTTAATCATACATAACATGGGACCTTGTCCTTGCCATATAATACCATTATGAAGGCCTATGACAATTCCCATTTTAGACAATATATCCATTACCAAAATTGTGGAAGTGCAAGAATTATGCATCTGAAATACCAATTTCACTGGTTCCCTTTGATGGGAAAATTGTATTTGTACAGGTTTGCTACCTATGGCTAGAGACCTAGAACCATTAAAACCTGAAATACATGTACGTTTAGATAAGTCAGGAGGCAAATGCCTATCTGTCACTGAGACGGCCACTCCTGTATCAAGAAGAACATCTTACCACAGGTTACCCTCTACCCAAATGTTAATAAGTGGTCGTCCATCTTTTTCTTTTTTGAAGTTAGTCAAGAAAGAGACTTGGGTGGGGAGGGGTCACACCCCTATTGTAGATTTAATTTCCACCCCAAATCTTTGGTAGTATTGGACTGCAAAGGACATAATTGCAGTGTTTCCTCAGCCTCTTCATAGTCAAGATAAGAAGATCGATTAAGTTCATGCTGCAAGGCTATTTGCTGCTGATAGGCAGGATTTACTGAACTGTCAGGAACAAAGTCAGGAGGTACAGTTATATCCTGTGTACTAACAACATTACCTTGTATATTGACACCAGGTGTCACACCATCCCTTTGCTGTACTGGGAATGCTAGCTGTTAAGTGCTTGTGGTATATAGGGGTTGCTGCTGCAGTCCCCTATTACCCTCTGTCATATATTGCTGTGAAATGTACTGCTGTGTTTGTGTCTCTGGCTGTATTACATGTTGCTGTCATGGTACTTGTGGCTTATCAAAATTTTTTACGGTAATAAACTTACCCTTTTTCTCTTGTTCCTGATGCCATCTGCGATAATATTTGCAATAATTTTTAATATGACCAACCTGTTTGCAGGAATAACAAATAGGCTGTCTCTTTTGAGGACCCTCTATAGATTGAGTAACTTGAGAAGTTGACAGAGTGGCTTGGGGAATTGATGCTGCCCATTGTTGCCCCTTTATAACTTGCCCTTGATTTGGTTGTCCTGCTATCTGCTGTGGGACTTGCTGTCCCTGATTAATCCATCTCCCATGTCCCCTTCCCCTCACTTCCCTAACAACGGGAGCAGAACGGGGAGTGTAAATCTTTAGCTTATGGATAGCATTATCTTTACACATAATATATGCTTGGCAGTAATTTATCTACTAACTCCATGAGTGTATTTGAAGATTCCTCATAAATAAGTTTAATATCTCCTGGGACACCTTCCAAATGATCCAAAAGGGAGTGCATAACAGCTTTTCGAGAAGTGATGTACTTTGTCTTCTTCATCAGTGCCATGCACTAGCATGTATGCCAACTGAAAATGTTCAGCTTGTTTTTCTAAAAAAATCACAAACTGTCATTTGAAACTGGTCTAAAAGTGCCTGTGTAAGAGATTGTCCCCTAGTGTAAGCTAACAATACTGCTGTCATCCTTTGGTGTTTAGTTTGTATTAGATACTTTTTTTGCTGAATATAAGCCATAAAACTTTGTGGAATAAAATTCCAAAAACAGCGTGCAAGTGTATCATTCCACACAGTGCCTATAGTTTTAAGAACCCAAGCTTCAAATGCAACTATGTTATTCAAAATACCCTTCTGTTCATCCCACATAGGGAGAGTTTCTAACATCCTGGACTGATGATAAACTTCAGCAGAAAAGCCTGCTGAGTCTATTATAGGACTAGTAACAGTAGTATTTAATGCTTTAGAATGATATTTTTTCTAAGTGGGCTTGTAATTTGAAAAGCTCTTGGTTACCTAAATCTGTTGCTTTAGCAGCCTCATTTTCCTGTGTCTCCAACTGAGCTCGTGCTGTGTCTATTTCCTGCCTAGCAACAGCTGTGTCACTGTGTGCATCAGCCAGCTGTTTTTCATACTTTTGTTCCAAACGTACAATTTTTCCTGTTAATCTCTCTATCATGTCAATAGCTTCACTGCCCTGTTCAACAGATTGTTTAAAAGTCCTAAGTTCAGTTTGTAAAACCTTTAAGAACTGTGAAAATTATTGTGTACAATCAGTGGTGTCACCTTGCATTTTACCAGATCCATTCCATTTTTCACAGTAAGTCTGAAAATGACCCATGAGGTCAAGCTCCTACTTGCACTTTAGCAATTCAGTCTTAAACTCCTGTAAATCAGACTGTAAAGTACAAACTTTGACATCTTGATCACCCTCTTGCAAATCTTTTACAACAGGATATATGGGAACAGTAACCATTTTTTGTACCTCAAGCATTATCTTATCCTGGTTGTGTTCCAGGTTTTGTATAATACGTTTATGACACGTTATGGAAAAAAGCAACATTTGAATCATTGCAAATAGCACATTTTTGTACATCCTGTGGCACTTTAGATTTATGTACATACCAGCCAAAGGTAGAAATCCACTTATACAATGCTGGGTTATCTGTTTTACTTAACAAAGACTTACAGGTGCTAACATGCTGGTCATATCATGTATTTAAATAATTCCACACATTTACATAAGGTTCAGATACATCAAAAGTAAAAGACTGAGTGCACTTCTTAGCATTTTCACGAATTGCATTTATTGTTAAAAGAAAAACAGAAGAAAATATTTACCCCAGTCTTGATACGAAGATCAGTTGTGGCAAAATTTTCTGCTGCCTTTTGCTAGATGCTGGTGAAATGAATTTTTGGCAGTAGAAAGTTTGTTACCTCATGATTCACCAACCATCTGAAGGAAATACTGCCCGTACCCTCTGC
>NW_025053402.1:0-10391 GCF_019279795.1 Protopterus annectens | reverse complement strand
GAGTATCACATCCACTAATGTCATGATGTGAGCCATATTAGTTGTAAATAAATATTGTAAGCAGACCAGAACTGCTGCAATATTAAATACAAGATGATGATAAAACAAGCGTATATAGCCATCATATGAATAATATATGCTTGCAAGACAGTGTTCTTATTTTCTCTGAGATATCATCTCATTACGGATAAATAATTTTACCGTTTATGTCTGCCTTTTCTTTCGCCTTAAGCTTACACATTTGATAGTATCAGAACTATAAAATATAAAAAACTCAAATCAGGATACATAATATGAGAATAGCCATAAAGAATAAAACATAGTTAACTAAAACTAAATTAACTAGATAACCTAAAACAATTATTTATACGGATAAGTCATAGTATGTATAAGTACACACCTATGTAATCATACAAAAATCAACTGTATGATAGATGTTAACAAAATCCATGTTAAAAAACATTGGCGAAACTAGCGCCATTAAAAATGTGTACTGGCCAGTTGTCCAAAAACAAGAGATGGTTTAGACAATTCTACGAAATGGCATATTAAAGTAGAAATTTAATGATTTCACATTATACAAAAAACACATAGAATATAATGTGAGGATATAGAACCTAGAAAATGGAGCATTATTTTCTAAAAATGCCAAATAAATCCAATCAGTCATGATTTTTCAAAAAACCAACTATCCAAGTATTATTGTAGTACCCCTTTTTTCTTAACCGGGCAGAAAGACATAACCATGTGAAGGGACATATTCTAAAGTAATACATTGTGCTACAAGGCAAATCAATCCAGACATTCAGGTTAACGGTCCAAAAGACCAAATATATAAGCCACCATGATATATTCAGGAAAGATTATTCTTTATGGCGTTCCTGTTCAGGTGTGTGTGCGTTTCTGATGGGTGTCATCAGCCACGGCTCCAGTGCATAACCTGCATCCCCCACTAGGTGTCCGTGTGGGATGTCCCCATTGGCAAATGTCTGGTACAGCTGCGTCAAATGCCAGATGTGGGAATCGTGGTAACTCCCAGGGCAGCCAGCACACACATTCATTATTATGCCCTGGGCATCACACACGACCTGGCAGTTGATGGAGGGGAAGCCCTTGCGGTTAATGTAGGCCCTACCCTGCTCACCGGCTGGTGCTTTGATGCGTATGTGCGTGCAGTCTATTGCACCCACTACCTCAGGGTATTCCGCTGTTTGCTGGAAGAGACGCATATTGCTGGCCAATACCTCACGGGCATTGGGGAAATATACATGATCACCGACATGTGCTGACATGGCATCCAGGAACTGGTGCAGTACCCTGGAGGCTGATGCCTGTGATATCCCCATCATATCGCCAGTTGGTCTCTGGAAGGTAACCTGTTGCTAGTATTCTTAGGCCAACACATACCTTGGTTTCCACTGGGATGGGTTTCCCTCTGTTGGTTCTGTGTGTGAGGCGTGGCCTGCACAGCTCAACAATTCGCTGCAGGAGCTCTCTATCCACTCTATAGCGCTCTACTATCTCCAGCTCATGTAACCCGAGGTACACTCTTCTCTGTCTCCTCACTGTGGGTTGTCTGGCACCATCTGCATTGTCACCACCCTCCGCAAGTCGCCTATGTCTCATTATGACAGCTATATCAGCCCCTAACATTTCTGCTCTGAGTGAAGCTTTTTCAGTTTTCACTTCTATTAGCTTACTCCTGTCTTGCAGTGTCTCTTAAGAGAAACATCCTGCACTACTGTTTGCAGAGTTTTAAGTGCTGAGCTGGGCTACTATTCTGCCTGTGTAATTGCCTGCTTCTAATTGTTTTCACCTGCTAGCTTCAGCAGTTATCCCTGCTAGCTTCCTATTAATTCTGTTGCTTCCTTTTTCCTTTATGTTTCCTCAGGGGGGAGCAACGTGCATACCAGCAGAAACATGCTCACAGTGGCTTACACGCTGCACTTTGCGATGCTTCGGTTCAGAATCTACTTATTTGGGTTAAAACGCACGCACACCCGTGCAAACACTGTTACACATCTGCCAACAGCCTCCAACATGCTCAACCTGCCCTACATGTGCGCACACTAGCGCAAACAGTGTTAAACATCTCCCAACACGCTCCCACATGCTCAGTCTGCCTTACACGCTCGCACACTGCCTTACTCGCGCTTCATAACGTGCACACGTGTGCATGCATGCCCAGCAAGATACTTTGGTGTAAGTAACAGTGTACACCTTCCATTTCTTGACTTTCCCTGACTTATCTGGTGGCACACCACTTTCCAAGATCTGTGTCTGTCATCTGTCATGTTACACTGTCCTCCAATGAACTGCATTTCTTTCTACCATTCCCCCCTGTGATGTCACCTATCTCCTACTCTATTCCTCCCCCTTATGTATCTCTTACACTACTCAGACTGTGCTCATTTGCTATGTGACTGTGAGATTCAGTATCCTAACCCTCATTTACATGAGATTGCCTACTAATGCTTAGTTACATGTCTTAGACTCAGCTTCCCCCCTTAGCAACCACTACACGGTGGCCATGTTGTTTTTGGTCTGCTGGTCCCTGCATTGTCATTCCATGTATTGCATGAAACCCACATTTGTGAGTTTATAACCTTCTTTTTTATGGTTTTATACAGCGCAGCCCGTTTGCGCGGGGCTGCGCTGGGTTTAAACATCAGCGATCGCCGAAAAATAAATTATATTTTTAATACTTTTGCATCGGGTTACCTTGCCAATGGCCACATATTTGGCCATTGGCATGCTGCCTGAGACATATGCACCCTTTATTTGGAGCTGACATGGCTCTGTTGTGGAATTTGCAGAAACGTACTCAGTTGTCAACTGAGTACATTTCTGCAGCTAAAACATCTCTTACACGGACTGGTTTCTGCTTCGTGGATCGCTAATATACCTCATTTGCATACCTTTCAGCTGCAAGTGAGGTATTTAGCATGTCCACGCCCAGTCTGTGCAAGAGACGTTTTAGCTGGTCTCTTACACAGAGTTTAGGGCTGTTCCTGGATCGTGAGGCTTGCATGGAGTTTTACACATCTCTTACGTTCCGTGCAAGCCTTCGTGAATCCTGCCCTGAGTACTTTTATACCTCAATCATACCCTGTTATTGTTGCATTTGTAAATGTAGTAGAAAAGGAACTAAGACAGTTATACAAGAAAACAAATAGAAGAAGAAAAAAATGTTTTAATTTGACATACCTAGAGTTCAAGGCACTGAAAGAACTAGAACATAATGATGATATAATTATAAAACAAGCAGATAAAGGGGGGGCTGTGGTTGTGATGGACAGATGTAAATATCTGGAGAATTTTAAAAGCTTTTTAGCAGATCCAATAACTTTTAAAGAAATTTCTATTAATGAAGTAAAGAAATGTATAACAGATGTGAATATGGTAATATATGATTTACAGTTAAGTCAAGATATTTCCTTTGATCTTTTTAACTATTTTTCTGTACCCTATCCAAGAATACCACAGATATATGGTATTCCTAAAATACATAAAAATATGGAGAATCCCCCCCTTAGGCCAATAGTTTCTGGTAATGGGTGGGTGTGAGACCCATCTCTAAATATTTACAAATACAACTTAGTAAATATTTGGTGAAATGTCCAAGTATTATTAAAGATACTGAAAATTTTCTATCAGACTTGTATGAATGGTATGAATTTAACAATGATAGAACATTCTTGTTTGTAACATTGGACATTGTTTCTCTGTTTACCGTGATCCCGAATGAATATGGACAAGATGCAATAAGAAACTTTCTTGGTTTGGAAACATGCATGCAAGTAAGGGAGATAGAAAATATTTGTGCTTTATTAGATGTTGTACTGACAAAAAATATTTTTCTGTTTGATAAAAAGTTTTACTTACAGCTTACTGGAGTTGCAATGGGCACACCAGTAGCGAACACATATGCAAACTTAGTACTACACCAATGGGAGAAGCAATTTATTCTAAGTAACTGTAATGAATTTAATGCTAAGGTAAAGTTTTATAAAAGATTCGTAGATGATTGCTTTCTCATGTGGGAGGGTACTAGTGATGAGTTAAGTAACTATATTGATTACTTAAATAAGACAACAGATTTTTTAAAATTTAAAATGACTTCCTCGATAGAAGCTATTAATTTTCTGGATGTCCATCTTTATATCAAGCACAATAGAATACAAACAATGATTTATAAAAAAGAAGTGAATACTAATAGATACATAAGGAAAGACAGCATGCATGCAAAGCACACCTTTGAAGGTGTATTGAAAGCTCAGTTGATAGCAGTTAGTAGGTTAAACACAGAAGATGAAAACTTTATACTACAGGCGGAAGAAATGATACAAGACTTTTTAAAGCTTGGTTACTCTTTCCAAGATGTAAATGCAGTATACGAAGATGTGAAAATGAAAAGAAATGATAAATATAAATCTTTTTTTAGTGATATGAGACAGCCAACACGGATATTAGATGAGGGAAAAAATGTACTTAGGTATGTTACAACCTATAATGCTTTTACAAGGGATGTGTGCAATATAATAGAGAAAAATTGGCTGATAATGTTAGCTATGCCAGAGTTAAAAGACATAATAGGAATAAAACCTAAGTTTTCTTTTAGGAATTTAGATAATTTGAAACAAAAGCTGTGTTTTAAAGATTTTAAAGAGAAAAAGACAGAATTTTTGAATAAGAGCCTAACACAGAAGTGTTATAATTGTACCCGTTGTACAGACATTTATGATACATCAAATATTTTTGAACATCCTTTAACTAAGCAAAGATTTGACTTTAAATGTTCGGCCAACTGTAGCACTTCTCAAATAGTGTATTTAGCAACCTGTGTAAACTGCCCAGCATATTATGTAGGAAAGACGACAAGAAAACTAAAAGAACGCATAATAGAGCATAAATCGGAAATTAGAAGGGGAATATTAACAAATGCACTCAGCAAACATATTGTTGAAAATGAGAGACAAATATTTAAATTTAGAGTAATTTGTAAAGTAGACCTTGGTATGAGGGTAGGGGATATTAATAATATGTTAGAGCTGAGAGAGTTAGAATGGATTATTAGGTTAGATGCTGAGGCAGAACCAGGTTTAAATGTAATGGTTAGTTTGAAACCAATATTAGTTAAAAAGCAAAGAGAAAATATCTAGTCTTTTATATGTTTTGTATTTTATAGTTTATAGATTGGGTATTTTAAATGTATTCTTATACATATGTATATATATATATATATATATATATAATTCTTTTCTTCTTCCTATATATATAAAATATATTAGTGTCTTAATTGTTATGTGAATAAGTAGTATTTTAGTATATAATCGGAAGGTGTTTTTGTTTGGCTGGCTGAATCATGTGTTTTAATAGTGTTCCCTATTTAAACGATTCTAGAATGATTTCAATGTTATGTACTGATGAAGGGTGGTTAACCCGAAAGCTTTGATTAATAAATATTTCTCTTTGGCGCACAGAAGTGTTTTTGTCTTGCAACCTAACAGTTTCTTTTTTGCCAAGTACTGAGGTAATTTTCTAGAAGCTGGTAGAACTCCATTCTTAGCTTCCTTCTTAGTCATCCAGTATTCCTACCTGGCCTAGTCTTTCTTTTCCATGTCCCACTTTGTCTTGCACTCCTCCTTTCTTTTGATGACTTCCGTGACTTCTTCAGGAACCTTTCTTTAAGTACCTTATTTCGATCATTTGCTTGGCCACATATCTGTTTTGCAGTCATCCCACATGCTGTTTGGAAGTGCTGACATTCTTCTTCATCTAAGTCTGTTTCCTCCTCTACTTATCTTGGGGTACTTGAGTGCTAAGTACTTTCTTGTTCATTTTCCCATTTTAATTGTCTTCCATTAATGGGTGGGTTTCACATGGTAACATTCAGCATGATTTGGGGGAAGGACCCCCCACAGAACCACAAGTAGATAATGCAAAGGCCGGAGATAATGCATTGGCCAGAGGTCAGGATCGAATCTTACGAAAAAATGAACTGCAGACCTGCTGGCAAAAAAAAAAACAAGTAAACCAGAAGCCAGAAATGTAGTGCTTTCATCCACTGTTTAATACGTGAACTTCCTCAGAAACATTTTCAAATGATTTCCAGTTCCTTAAATAACTTACTAAACAGGAAATTACATCATGACCATCAAACTGAAAAAATAACAAATGTGATTTTCTACAAAAATGAAGTATTGTCATAATGATAACAAAAAATATATGTATATATATACAAATGAATGTATATACACATATATACACATACATATGTGTTAAATGCAAAAATACAATCATAAAAATGCAGTGTAAATTCATGCTGTGTGAATAGCATAATAATCAACTTGAGCATATAAAATGCATATCCAAAGACCTCTCTCATGTAGACACAACAATCACATGCATACACACACCTGCGCGCACGCGCGCACACACACACACACACACACACACACACATATAGACATGTACCCCCACCCACTCCCACCCCCCCCACACACACACACACTCACACACACACACACACACACACACACACACACACACACACACACACACACACACACACACACACACACACATGCACACACACACACACACACACACACACACACACACACACACACAAGCATAGAACCAAACTGTCACTATGAAAATATAAAATACACATGTGAAAAAAAAAATATATATATATATAAATGTCGTAAAAAATATATGACAATATAAAAATAATGATGATATATACACACAAGTACACACACCAAAATGTATATAATATAATATATATATAAAATATAATGTATGTATAAAACAAAAAAATATATGTATATATATGAATAATGTGAATCATATCCTGTCTCTGAAGGGAATCAGAGTAATATGAATATGTATGTGTACACACATATACACCTCACACAAAACACACATGGATCACATGCATATCGTCTCAGACACCTATCTATATTTCAAAAAACATTTTAAATTAATATAATCACTGAGGCCAGGCAACCTATCAGCCCCCAACAAAAGTTGCCACAATGTCTCCTTGCATTCTAAGACATTGTTTAAATCTCCTCCAAATTCACTAGTGTTGATTTTTTCCAAAACTGAAAATCGAAATTTCTTAAAATCTCTACATGTTAAAGAATGTTTGGCCAAAGAGTTAAACTGATCTTTGTTTTTTATAGCCAAATTGTGCTCGTAGATTCTTCTTTTTAGAAGCCTTTTAGTTTTTCCTATGTAATAATGTTCGCATGAAACACAATTGGCGATGTAAACAACATAATCGGAATTACAATTGTAATAACTCTTAGACCAAATGGTGTAATTAAGAGATTTTATGAATACACTAGTACTGTTACTAATAAATCTACACTGCCTGCAGTTATTGCATGCATAAGTACCCCTCTTAATACTGGCTGCTCTTGTCATGTCCTGATACCTATAATGATCTATCTCCAGCATAGATTTTAAGTTTTTAACTCTTTCGTAAGTGAAAGTGGGTTTCATCCCTAAAGTACCAACCAAATCTTTATTTCCTAATATCATTTTCCAATTGTTAACGATGATGTCCCTGATGAACCACATTTCATCAACAATCGGTAAAAGGAATGCTAGGTGGTAACTACTGGTATTCTCTAAAACTTTGGAACCAGAACTTAAACCTATCTGACTAGAAAGAAGAATCGGTTTAGCAACCCCTTTCCTTAATGAAATTGCTTCTTTCTCTATTTATTGAATCCAGTCTAATGCGTAACCTCTATACAAGAATAGTGACCTTAAAAATCCTACTTCACTTTGAAATACATCATCATCAGTGGTGAGCCTACTCAAACAAATTATTTGGCCCTTCACTACTCCTTTTTTCATATGTGTAGGATGTAAACTGTCCTTGTGTAAATACTGGTTCGCAAAAACCTCTTTCCTGTATATTTGACTTTTCAATGTGTTATTAACTGTATCTATACTAAGGAGGACATCAAGAAAGGGAATGTTATCCCCAAAACCACTCAATTTGAAGACCAAGAAGTCAGTACTGTGATTCAAATCTGTCACCAAGTCAGAAAATTCTTTAAAAGTGCCATTCCACAAAAAAAGTAAATCATCTATAAATCTAAAATATGCAAGTGCCCTATTAAAAAGATGATGTTTAACCAAAAATTTGAGCTCCGAATATGCCATAACCAAATTGGCAAAAGCTGGTGCCACCCTCGCTCCCATTGCTACTCCTGAAATCTGTTGATAAATATGTTTACCAAATATGAAGAAATTATTCTCTAGGGCTAACTCCATTAGGTCACAAATGGTGCTAACCTTGTGTTTCTCAACATCAGAATATAAAGTCAGGTATTCCCTCAAATGTTCTAATCCTTCTGTTTGCTTGATAGCAGTATATAAGGACTTGACGTCAAGAGTAGCAAAACTGACAGAACTAGATGAAACATCTATATTCCTTAGTTCTTCCAATAAATGCCTGGAATCTCTGATGTAAAATCTAGTTCTCTGTACAATAGGATTCAGAATATAGTCAAGCCAAATAGATATATTCTCAGTTTTGGAATGCCTTTATGGAAATAATGAGTCTAAAGGTGGTTATGCGGGTCAACATGTAATTTTGGAATGCCAAATAATGTAGCCAATTTTGGGTGTTCAACCAACAAATATTCATAACTCTGATGATCTAATTCTCATGGCTAAACATGTCAAACAACAGTGTATCAACCCGTTGAAAACTTTTTTAACAACATTGACACTAGTCACTTTGTATGTCTCACTGTCATAACATGTCTATATTATCATAGATTCATTATATTGAATGGTGTCCATGAACACAATTTTACCCCTTTGTCGGACTTCATTTGTTCTAATATCAGAATTTTGCATAAATCTTGCAAAGCTCCTTTCAGAGGAACTTAGATTGTCATCACTTACATAACCTGTCATCCTGCGAAACTCATTTTCACATTGATTTTGAAACATTTGCAAAGTAGTATGCAGTGGGGGGTTAAAAGTACTAGCTTTTTTCGGCCCAGTCATGGAAGAAGTTTGAACAGTGACCAACACATCATGCATTATATACTGTAGGATCAATTTTCTTAAATATAATCTAAAATCTATTAACAATCTACCAATATTCACTCTATTATTAGGTATAAATGAAAAACCTTTTTTCAAAACATTAACAGTTTCAGTGGATAAAACAACTCCAGATAAATTAATAACATTGATGCTAAAATCTTCAGCTTGTCTTGTGGTAGTCACTTGCATTTCCTCTGATTGGGTTATCTCCCTCTCCCTTTCCCCTTCCATTTGTTGTGGGATGTATTGTTCCACTTCTGAGTCTGTTTGTTGACTGGCACTGCCTGCGGAAAAGGGCCTTGATTAGGTCCCTGCTTGAACCTTGTACCTTGTGCATGGGAGGCGAACACCTTAACCGCTTCGCTATCTGGTCTCTCTCCCTCTTAGGGCAAAAAATATATACATCTTCATATCTGTAAAGCTCATTTTATTGGTGAGAATCAAACCTTGCACCTTTGGGTTAAAAGGCATACATCTTAACCACTGCACCATTTGGCCTTTCAGGTGAATTTGATTTAAAAAAAAGGGGTTTTCAGCTTCATGCTTCTCCTTGCATATCAGTCTAAGACTTATGGGTCAGTAGTTTCCTGGGTATACTGATGGCCCAGCCCTGTGCAAAGGGATGACTGTTGCTGTCCTACACTCTACTGGAGCAAAGCCTGCCTGGAGACTGTTGTTAAATAGGGAACTGAATTGGTGTGCTAGGTCATGCCTGAGCTATTTACTAGGCACCCTGAGATTCCACCAGGGTTCATAAATGTTGTGTCTCTAGCTTTAGAGAGTGCAGTGACGACTTCTTTTGTGATATGAGACAATGGAATCTTAGGGGGAATTTCATCAGAAGTGACCGGAGGTGATAAATGGGTGAAATTTTTGTTGAATGTAAAGGCCAGCAAGTTTACTATGTCTTCTGCTTGAATATGTACTGTCTTCCTCAGCCAACTCAGCACGTTTTTGAATGTTTCCCTTAAGATTTCTGACCTAACTAAAAAATATTTTACAGTTATCCTTTGCATAGAGGCTATTTTAGTCTCATATTTAGCTTTTGCAGACTTGACTAGTTTCCTGATTTGTCTGTTGATACTAATGTGGGATTTTTTTTTTCCGTTAAGCACTCTCCTCCTTAGTTTTAGGACAGAAATCCTGGCCTACTGTTGTATAGTGTGTTTATTACTGGGATCCTGTTAAATCAGCCATATGTCCTGTGTTGTGCTGAATGCCCTCCCTGTACCTTCAGGTATACTGAGTGTTTCTCATTGTACTCAGTGGGGATCCTGTAGATAGCAATGATATGGTGATGTGAAGGT